>NC_142573.1:2777500-3010000 GCF_041283825.1 Pyrus communis | reverse complement strand
AATTCCCTGAGTTCCGGGTCGACTTGGTAGCCGTGTCGCCGTGCCCACTCACCGCCGCATCCAGCAGCGAGTGCTTAACCGCCACGTGGGACTTGACGCTGGTTGCTATAAATCCCAACCGGAAGCTGGACTTGTATTACGAGAACCTTCAAGCCGATATCTTCTACAGCGACGTCGACGACAAGGAAAGCGACAGCAATCTCAAGCTGGGAACGGCGCCGTTGCCTCCCATCTATGTAAGTAAGATGAACCAGACCACTCTTTATTTCTCGGTGGTAATGGTGAGGTCGTACGTCGGAACCGACGCCGCCAACGATCTAATCATCTCCTCCTCCTCTTCCACCACCTACCCAAGTTGTTATGGGTCGGGGAGCCTGTGGCTGAAGCTGTTGGGTTTTTTTAGGTATAATACTACGTTGTTTGGACTGGATGCTTCCCAACTGACGCGCTTCTCTTGCGACCTTTTCCCACCGAATGGGACGGCGGGGCAGTCAAGGGCATGCCAAGGTTTTGATCGAAGTCATAGGTGTTATTGTTGACCGGATTGAGATTGATGATTCTAATTTCTACTAGCTGCTGTATTTACCTGCGTATTGTATTGTAATATATATATATATATATATATATATATATAAAACACTATTGGCAGGTGCATTTTAGACATTGTTTTTATTTAGTTGTTTATGTTTTTGCAGCTAAATTGCTAACCCTATCAAACTGATAGATAAAGCATCCATACGAGTGACCTCTAACATTGCAGTTGAAGTAGTGAAGTACCCACTTCTTTACGTGCATAAGTTTCTGCAAGTTTCTCTACTAGAAAAGTAGTAACTGAAAGCATTGTATAATAGGGTATAGCTTGCCACATTGCTTCAGTCAACACTTATCTTCCGCCCTGAGAAATCAATTTGCCTTCCCCTTTGTATACTTTGTTCCAAACATGGTCCTTGATTGAACAAAAAAGTTTCCGCATATCCTTCTCTAAGCAAGTAGGTAGTCCCAAAAATCTCTCATGGCAAGGGCTAGAATTTGAATTTTCGTCTGAGAGAGAGGGGTTGCTGAGTCGACTGACCCAATTCGTAAGAGCTAGAGAAGTGTGGACTTTGCACCCCCAATCTCTAGACCCACTCAAATTTGCTGTCATCCAAACAAATTGGTTTTTGACTTATGTGAATTAGGCCAATTGATCAGAGCAGTATGTTCGATTTTTTGTGCTCGAGCTTGGATTATTTTTCTACACAATGTCATATTTTTTCTTTCTCTAAATTTTTTTTTTTTTTGTTATAATTGATATTTGTAGGATTCATTTAAAAAAAATCAATTAAAATATAATTTATAATTTATAATTGGTGTATTAATAGAACACACACAATAAAATAATAAGAAAACTAATTGACAACAACTTTTTCTCACATGTCAAATTTGACAACAAAAGGTTCATATTGACATATCAGTTAGAGTTTTTTCCTACATTCAAATTTGATTATACGACATTCCACTTAGCCTTTGAAGATGGTCTAAAAATCCGATTGTATTCATTCAAGATTTTTAAAGTTTTCCATAAGACCCACTATTCAATTAATATTTGATTTTACAGTATTTAAAAAAGTAAATATAAAAGATGGAATTAAAAATTACATTTCCATTTGGTGTGTTGCAACGCGTTCATGGCATGGAGGGGGATTTGTTTGTTTCCTGGGATGTTTTTACTGGGCGTGTGGAAGCGTCATTTTCCTTGCTCGTTGTTTTCTTCCAATGTGGTTTTACTTTCCCTCAAGTAAAGGTTTTTTACCGAGTTCTTTCATGTGGGAGTCCCACGGTGGGACTATGATTTTCGCAAATTTGATTCCAACATTTTGTAATAAAAACCAAGTTATTCTCAAAGAAGTAAACAATACTAAAACTGTAATTGATAATGAAAACTAAATGGGATTTGGAATTTCTTTACATGAGAAGGGCTCGATATAATATAACACATAACAACTCGAAAACACTAGTCTGGTTCCATCTACACAAACTGCTTCCCTAACAAAACATAGCACCCAGAAGAAGAGTCAGAGTCTACGGATGTCAAAGCCTTAATTTATTCCAAACGCTCTCATAATTCTAACAACTAGGTATGTCTGACATTTGATAAAGATAATTGTGGAAAAACACATCCAAATGCTTGCAAAAACCATACTGCTTGCTGTCTTTACCGGAATTTCACCGTAGCCAACAGTGGTCACAGAAACAACTGACAAATACAAAGCATCCTCCCAACTCAGCTTCTCCAACAAGTGAAACCCAACACAGCCTACTCCCACACACACAGCAGGTGCCGCTATTGCCATCACTACCCTGAAAATGTCCTCACTCACACCACAAAACCCAAATCGTTTGAGAAAACCTTCACAAATAGACACCAAAAAAACTCCTCCTGAATTGCACCAAATCCAACGGACGAAGAAAATCAAAAGGGATATTAACAACTTCGCCCGCTCAGTGTTGGGGACAATGTCACCGTACCCCACACCGGTCAATGTTTCAGACATGAGGAATAGTGCCTTAACTGATTTCTTAGTACGGTGTTCACTCAGAGGGCGTTCACTCAAATCAACAAAGTCTATACTCAAGAAAAGGAAAAATATGTAAATTGCGATGGACAAGACTGGCCAACTAAATAACTTCCACGCCCAACTTCTGCCACCTACTGCACCTCTCTCTCTCCCCTCTCTCCCCTCTCTTACCCCTATCCCTTCTCCACCACCTCCAATGGCTCGACTTTGGCGATGCATAGCTCCCTCACCTATAACATTTACAGGCTTGAACTTGATTATGCACTGAAAAACTGACATTGCTTCAAATCCAGCACTAAAAACAATAAAATAAAATAAAACCGCATGGCGATAAGAATAACAATTGAGTCTTGCGTCGTATTCGCAGCACAGACAAATCAACTCTTGCTTGCAACAGTTAATATCCAAAAGCAAACAGAACAATGGATCTTTATAAGCATGTGAAATCACAACAAAAGTTTGAAGCAAACAACTTAATATTGGTTGTTATGGGAATCCAGCTCAAGCTTACAAGGGAAAAAAACAATACTAGATATCCAAATCTCATCCAGTAAGGATAGAATTTCGAGATTATGTTCAGCTGATGCTTTATGGAAAAAGTATGCAACTCCCGTCTATTGTTGTAATTTGTTTCATTGAGCAATAGATTGCTGCAACTCCTGTCTAAACCCTAGTCTATTTTACTAACCCATAATCTAATGTTGTCTAATATTATACAAATTTTCAACGTTAAAACAAGATAAACAATCCATTCACTAGCTCTATCTCTACTATCTCGTCCCTGTCCCTCTTCCAGAGACCAAATGTGAACAAATTACCATACAAATTTCAACAAATTAGAATACCCATTCCCAAAAAGATTAAAATTATCAATATAAGTGCAAAAAGATAAAGTAAAAAGCCATACCAAGTTGGAGTATTTCCTGAGGAGGAGGAGCTGAGCAGGCAGTGTGTGTGTGAGGTACAGTGCGTCAAATTGTAATAAGTAAATTCTAAAGAGTAATGTTATTATTATCATGTTCTTATACCATATTTCTATACCATATTCTTATCATGTTTTCGCTCTTCAAACTTCTCAACACCATTACTATCCATCTCTGCTGTCATTGTATTTTACAATTTAGAACTTAAGAGAGAGAGAGAGAGAGAGTGAGTACATGTTGTGGGCTGGTCCAGCCTGCATTCATTTGCAAATCTTATAGTGAAATTGAGACTGAATTTTTATTAGCTTCCAATTAAACAATGTGATTAAAAGAGGATCACAAAGCTTTAAATTTTAGGAGAAATGTTAGCATGTAAAAGTCAATTTGGTTGAGAAAATTAAAAGCGGAACACAAAGCTGTAAATTTTAGGAAGATATTGTCAATTGTTGCTTCTCCAGGTGTTTCTTTAATTTAAGGATGGTTGAAAAAAAAAAACAATATTCATGCATGAATTGTTCTTTCTTCCCAGATTTTAATTTAAGGAAAACTAATAAAAATGGCTTGAAAACTTTGAGTATTAACGAAAAAGATAAAATAAAGGGAGTTTTAACGAAAAGCCCATGATACTGTTCACTTTAACGAAAAACCATATTTTTACACTAAAAAGTCAATCCTGGTACTATTCACTTTACCCTTTATTTTGTTTTTATCGTTAAAACTCAAAGTTTTCAAGTCTTTTTTCATTAGTTTTCCTTAAAATAAATGGTAAAGTGAATACAACCAGGATTGATTTTTTAGTGTAAAAATGTAATTTTTCGTTAAAGTGAACAGTATCGGGAGCTTTTCGTTAAAGTTCCCTTTAATCTATTGCTAGGAATAGTTGATTAAATCCAATGATGCAAGAAGAACAACTTTTTGGCAATGAAGAAAAAAGATGAAGAACTAAGCAACATTATGAAAAGTTGAGACATGGAAAAACAAAATATTTTTATTTTTATGTGTTTTATAACTATATGAATCGCTTAACTCTCAACTTTTGTTATGTAATATATTGTACAAACATGTATCTTTTGTTCCTTATTGAACATAAAGGTGTAAATAATGGATGAAAATAGATTTTAATATATTTCTATACGTTGAGCACGGTTTTAAGACATGTGGCATCGCATGGGTTCAATTGCTTGTATATATTAAAACTCAAAATAAACTGGTTAATAGCATTAGCACTTCCTAACGTTTATCAAATTTTCACAAAATCCCCCACATTTAAGACATTACACAAACACCTCTCAAATTTTAATTTCCTATCATATAACCCCTCCAGTCTAAAATGAAGACAACAACAATCCTTTGTTAGCTTTTCAAGTCTTTCGTTGTCATGTTGCGGTTCCACCCCTAAATCAGAACCAGAACCGAAAAATATCAACGGTTCGATTCGGTGCAGTTCTGCTTAAATTTATTACTAGAACCGTACGGTTCGGTCTACTTCGGTTTCGAATACTAAGCTTAAATGGAGACAATGTAACATTTGATAGTAGCCTTACTCAATTATTGAAATTGGGTTGGACGACAGATACCAAAGAACAAATATAACAGTAAAACTGATTAAGTGGGAACAGAGAAGCAGCAAAACCAAAATATGTAAAAAATCTCAAGTATAAAAGTAAGGAGCATGCCAATAAAACATAAAAACACAGGGCATACACATGGAAGAAGCATTGCACCTCATTTCAGCAATTATATATATATCAATAAGCCCAAATGATATAAACTAAGGAGCATGCCAACTATAGGTTAATAAAAAACCACAGAAGCTATTAAATACCTACCAATTTGTTTGAAATGGCATCGAACTCCCAAACGCCTGCTTTAACAGGTTATTCCCGAAAGTTTGTTGTTCAAGGGGAACTCCAGCAAAACTAACTTGGTGAAACTAATTTTTCAACCTATTATACCATGTCATGTGTGTATATATATAATTTATTTATTTATTATTAATACAACGGTTCGGTTCGGTTCGATTCCGGTTGATTCTTGTTCATTCCGGTTCGGTTTTTGACTCAAAGTTGATTTTTCCATTCAAAATAGTTCTTTTCAGTTTTTTTTCATACGGTTCGATGCGATTTAAAGGTTTTTATCCCCACCCCTAGGTCTGAGGGTACTATATATACTGCATAATGACTATACTGACGGTAAGCCTAGCAGTGAGGCCCACGAGAATTAGGAGAAGGGCCAAGAAGTCTAGAATTACCACGTTGAATCCCTTGATCGCCAATTGATGTAACAATCGTCAAACCGCATAGCGGATTCGGTCACGAGAGCTTACATATTTTTTTTTTTACAAATTTCCCGTATGTAAATTAATTATTATAAAATTTTCAACTATTTTGATATTTTGTACGAAAAATCAATTACAGTAAAAGATTCATAATAATTACTTTACAAGTGTAAAAAATATGGAAAAATATGTAAACACTTATAATAGCATCTTCTATGGTTTGTTATTGATTACATCGTCTTTTAGATTTTTAAAACCGTAAAAACTCTAGTGAATTGTGTTTTTAGGAGAGTTAAAAATGGTTAATATTCATAATAGTTAATTTAAAAGATATTTTGTACGAAAAATCAATTACATTAAAAGATTCATAATAATTACTTTACAAGTGTAAAAAATATGGAAAAATATGTAAACACTTATAATAGCATCTTCTATGGTTTGTTATTGATTACATCGTCTTTTAGATTTTTAAAACCGTAAAAACTCTAGTGAATTGTGTTTTTAGGAGAGTTAAAAATGGTTAATATTCATAATAGTTAATTTAAAAGAGCGAAAATGGTGAAAAATTATGATAACGCTCGTGATTGCATCATCTGCGATTTGGCAATTGTACATTGTCATTTGGATTTTTAAAAGCTATACTCATGAAAAGTGGTTTTGGTAAGAGTTGGAAATTATTAAAAAAAAAAAAATCATAATAATTAGTTTATAAGTGTGAAAAGTGTAAAAAAAAATATACAAACGCTCATAATCGCATCTTACACATTTTAACGATAATTAATCGTAGTTTATATTTTTAAAACATCAGTTCCACGCTGTCATTTTCCCTTTATGACAACTTGTGCATGTTGTCATTTTACTCTATAACAACATTTACATGTTGGCCCTTGATTTATCAAATATCTTTTCATATCCATTTCAATCTCACCTTTTATTTGTTTTGATTGACAAAAATAGAAAGAAAAAAAAAATACAATCATCCATACATGGAAGCTTCATGAATTATATCTAAGATTTTACACTTGTTCAAAATGAAAACGAACTCCAAAACTTAGTTAATGAATTCCGACTTTCTATCAATGAATAGATTAATGCATAGCCTCCAGAAGGGGGAAAAAAACTAGTCTAAAATAAAATCTAATGAAAACAAAAAGGGGAAGGGGGAATTCACTGAATGGATTGGCCTTCACTTCCTGACCTACCAGCACCTCCTTGTACCTGCAAAAAAGGAATGACTTCGCTAAAAAGTGACAAATAATAGCTTAATGAGGCTTGCCAAGTTCTTGGAATAAACCTAGAACAGTTTACTAAAATTGGATGATTACAATTTATTTCAGATTGGTCAACTCTACATACAAGCAAACTGGTCAGAGCTCATATATTAGGATGCATACCAGACTAGATATGACCCAAATTTGAAAACAGAAGCTAAGCTATCAAGCATTTTGTAAATCCAAATTCTCCATCTAGAACATGTTTGATTACCCAATAAAATGCGAATGAAATATCAAAGACATTGCAAAAAATAGAGAATGAAAAGTATGATTATCCCTTGGAAATATTAGTAAAGCAGAGCTGCATGTTGGTCATGATCAACTGGTCTAACTCACATTTAATGACCAAATATACTTACCATAGGTAACATAATGTGCAAAAGTTAATAGCATTGTACATATAAAGCCTCATGCCTTTTGTTTTTGGCCAAATAAACAAATAGATCCTTGCCCGAGTTGTCCAAATTTTGGAAGAACTGTATAAAAAGAAAGGAACTTGTCAAAAAAAAAAAAAAAAATTGTAAGTTTATACCGCCGTGTTAGTTTCTTCTTTTTAATTTTTGATTTTCTAGGGCTCAAGATGGAGAACAAAAATTTAGAAAGACCGTGCCCAAAGCCTCAATGTTTAGCAACTACAAATATTTACACTAAAAAGCCGAAGGTTTGTTAAGGTCGCCAACCATACTACCTTCAATATGCTTTCACTATTATTATTTTCTTCGTTATTGTCGTTGTTGTCGTTGTGACGAAGACTTTTCAATACGCTTTCATTTACTTATGCTCTGCCGTGTGCGTTGGCAATACATTATCAGCTTGCAGGACATTTCCAAGAACGATACATCAGCAGCTCTGTCGCTCCCATTTTTTATTAGAAAAGTCATAAAAGGTGTGTTTGGCTTTTCTTATTCACGACGCATTAATCCGAAGGGGTATTTGAATATAGGTCAAATTGATAGGCCTCAATTGGGTGCAGTCCACTGTAAACCTGTTTCCCAGTATTTAGACTCTTAAGATGCATTTGTTTGCCTTGTTCATCTTCAAAGAAAATGTCAAATTCTAAAAGTTAAATTACAATTGATGGTTGATATGATAATCTGAAGCTTTATGTTAAATTTTGTAATTCTTCAACCAAATTGTCAAATGTTATTTTATTATTTAAATATAAATTGTAATTATTAAAAAAATGTTGAAATAAAATTTTTATTGGTTAAAATGTTAGTGGAATAAGGGACCCACTATTAAAATGAATTTAATGTCAAATTTGACATCAAATCACTAAACCTTCAAATCCAATCAGCAAATAGCACTTTGGCTAGAGAGATTTTCGATGTCAAATATGCACAATGACATTCCACCTAGGATTTTGACATCTCATTTGGGGATGCTCTTAGCTTTTACTAGCTTAGATTGGAGTAAATATTAATGTAGTCCGGTGCAACAAACACATCTTTATAACCCCGAGCCATGTAAGCTATTTCACATCCCTAGTTTTTTTTATTCAACAGTTCAATTTTGTTTGAATTCAAAGAAACAAAATATTTGTTTTGAATAAAGATAAAATTTCATTCTATTAATATGAACTCAACATGGAATATTTGTTATGTATAGTGAGAAAGGTAGTTAATATTTGTAATATGTGATCATAATTTTTTTTTTTTTTTTGTTTAAACTATGAGAAGTCATTGAGGACAAATCCATATGTATTGAAATGCTTTATGAATCACATACTATGGATTATGTGTATGTTTAGATGAGTTTATCTTAATTTGCTCTAATCTTACAAGTTAGGTAGCCCATGCAATATGAGCTCTTTCAATTTGTCACAGGCATGAAAGAGTGCTGCAACTGCACTTTCACAAAATCCTTTCAAGTATTGGTACGACTCAGTTGCAATTCTCACAGAACCAACCGTCCAAAATTTCCACCGACTCAGGAAAACAAAAACATAAATCAGATTGAAGACTAGTTACGCATTCTCTCTCTCACAGACAGACACACACACACACACAGGAACTCTGTTTTCCGTCTTTTTTTAAACGAGAGCTCTGTTTTTTTGTTCCTCGGCAAAAGAGAACTCCAAAACAGAGTTTGGTGGCGAGGAACATGACCAATTGCGGCCGTGAAGCTTAAAGCACTACGGAAGATGGCACGGTGGTGTATGAGAGCAAAAGAAACGATGTACTTTTAAGCTACACTTACAACAAAATCAAAGCAGCAAACGCACTTTTGCAACGAACGTCGTCTGTAATGCCGCTTAATTATCTTATTCATAATTCGGATCTACAAATTGTGTTCCAACAGTTACTAAAAAGAAAGGGTTTGCAAGCACTATTTTACACCGTATTTAACTTAATAGAAAAGGCAATAACACATGATGCAAGGGCAATAACAAGAAGTTTATAACTAAGGCAACAAGAAGTAATACAAAGACAATAACGAGTAATACAAAGGCAATAACAAGTAATTAAGGCATCCCGGTCTGGTTCGGGGGTTCTTCAGTGCCCTTCATTTTGTCACAAACATAACCAACAACTGCAGTACACAGTCTTATTGAGGTTTGGTATTTGTGACGGACATAACCAACAGCTGTAGTGCAGAGTGTTCTTAGGGTTTGGTAGGACTTGATCACAATTATCACAAAATATAAGGCCCAACATGCAAGAGTAAACCACCCGAAAGCTGGATCGAGGAGGAGAACTAGTAGAACCAACGCAAGAGTTCCACACAAGAGGCTGATGTTATTCGTCAATTCATACATATTTGTATTGTCGGAAGCTTGGAGAATCTTGGCAGTCTCCAATGTCCCCATGTAAGTGAGTAAATCAGCAATCAACATCACAACAGTCTTATGGTCTGTGACAAAGGGAGACGGCAAATTTCCGGTCGCCTGCTTCACCTGGAGGAGGACTCCTAGCATGGTGAGGAGATGGAATATAGAATTGTGCGCTGCTGGTAGAGATTTGTCCTGACCACCCTCCGCCCTAGTGCTGCTGCATTATAAACAACATATAGGATTACATGTGAAAATTACATGGAAACAAGTGGCATTGTAATATTAAGGAATAGGAAAATATCAGGAAAACCATCTTTTTTAGACCATAATACTAATTAAGAACATGAGCTTATCCACGATCCCGTTTGACATAAATATTGTTTTTGCACGTTTTTTTATTTGTCATTTCTTTCATATATCTACATATTTCTTTACTGCACTCAAATATTAAAACGAAACATAATGAAAATGCCATTAATGCAATTCCACAAAAACCTGTATAATCAAGTTAAAATGTCAAAACACCCTCCAATCCAATATTTTAGGCTTGCATGTGGTCCAATATCCTATCCAGGGGTTGAGTTTTCCACTCATGCATACCAGGTTCGAAACTTTCTCATCTCTTAAATTATTGTAATAGTTTGAATTCTACCCTCTCCTTAATAGGGCTAGCTTGAAGGTGTGCCGAGTTCACGAGGCATAGGTCCTCTATTGTAAATTTTAATAACCTATGTATTGTGTTACATATAAACAATGAAACTTTAATGAAAAGCTCCCGGTATTATTCACTTTAACAAAAAATCATATTTTTACGCTAAAAAGTCAATTTTAGTACTATTCACTTAACATTTTATTTTGTTATTTTCGTTAAAACTCAAAGTTTTCAAGCTATTTTTTATTAATTTTCCTTGTAAACAAAGGCGAATATATTTAACAAAGCCGTCATAGTTGAGTGGGTATGCGCTCGATCATATTTTTTTAATTACGAAATTTTTTTCTTGCTTTAAGGATAAAAATAAAATTTAAAAAGCAGAAAATATGAAAGTCAATTAAAAATAAAATTCAAAAAGGAAAATCCTAGTCGTAAGCGTGCAAAAAAGAAAGCGGTCTCTTCGCCGATGAGACCAGGCAATGCCGATGAACCCTCCCACCCACTTCTGTTTTTTTATTTCATTCCTTTTTTTGTTATTTATTAAAAAAAACAGACTCAACACTCTCTTTAATCTCTCGAATCGTCTCTGGACTCTCTACTCTCCTCCTCCCTCTGCCAACAGATTCAACACGTCGGCCGTCGAGTCATCGACCACCACACCTGTATGACTCCTCCGTATTCCAGATCCAGACTTCCACGGTTTCACCACGACCTCCAAATCGAAGCTTCTCTGATCTGAAGGTCCAACATTCATGAAATTATTGTACCTTGATTTCGATTAGGATTAGGGTTTTGGACTTTCAATTTGGAGATTTAGAATTAAAATTAGGATTTCTGTTTTGAAAATCCCCTAATTCCAATTACCGCTCGATTTCTTTTCTTCTATTTCTAGTTTACTAAAACTTATTTTGGTAAAATATTTTGCAGAAGTCTTTTTTTGGGTACCTTTCAGGAGAAAGGAGGCTTTCTTCGATATTGAAAACGAAAAAGAAGGTTACGCAGAGTATATACCGAGCTGGGTCCATAATTTCTGACTGCTGCGAGCCCGTTTGCGGTGCAAACGGGATCTCCTGCTGCGAGCTGCGCCCAAGCAAACGCCCAATCTCCTGCTGCGCCGTGTAAGGGACCAAACGCCCTGCTCCCGTTTGCGGCCGCAAACGCCTCAATCTGGGGGAGGAAGCCTGAACACAGCAAACACGAGCAAACGCCCAAGCAAAACAAACGACTCCAATTCTGTTTTTTTAATTCATTCTTTTTTTGTTATTTATTAAAAAAAACAGACTCAACACTCTCTCTAATCTCTCGAATCGTCTCTGCACTCTCTACTCTCCTCCTCCCTCTGCCAACAGACTCAACACGTCGGCCGTCGACTCATCGACCACCACACCTCTATGACTCCTCCATATTCCAGATCCAGACTTCCACGGTTTCACCACGACCTCCAAAATCGAAGCTTCTCTGATCTGAAGGTACCAAGATTCATGAAATTATTTAAGATTAAGGTTTTGAACTTTCATTTTGGGGATTTTGAATTAAAATTAGGATTTCTGTTTTTGAAAATCCCTTATTTTCACTTCTTTGAAGATTGTCTTTGAAGATTGTCGACGATGAGGCCGAGACCCCAAATTTTCTTTGAAAATTGTTTGCTCTGCTGCTGCTTGCTCGCCTGCTGTTACTGCTTGGGGGAGGGGGTATTTATAAGATTTGCAACGAGGGGCGTTGGAGAAGGAGCAGTCTCCCTCTTTTTTTTTTTCTTTTTTTTGAACACGGTTATCCATGTTAACATATTATTTTAATTTTATATATATAAAAAAATAAAATAAAAAATATGAAGAAAAAAAAAGAAAAAGAAGGGAACGGAAAGAGGAGAAGAGAGAATGTGAGTCGGAGAAACCGTAAAGAAATCGTGAATTGGTAGGTGGCACTGAAGTAGGGCACCTTGTTATGATTTACTATAGTTTATGGATTCATGTTTGGGACTCGGATCTTCTTCGGAATTTTATCACTGCGGACTAATTGATTTTGGCCCTTAGATTAACATCCTACTGTTAGTATTTCATTTTTTGGATAATCCTACAGTTAGTAATTAATTTTGTTTCTTAGGTTAAAGCTTAAAATTTTTTGTTTTAATCCGATATTATTAAAGAATAAATTTATGATAATTTTTTTTCTTGAAGTAACTTGAAAAAAAAAAAGAAAAAAAAAGGTATGTAGATTATCCTAATTTGATTTTATCAACATTTTAACATAAAAATATTTAGATTCTGATAAATGTTAAAAAATCATTAAACCGACACTATGAAACTCGTAAAACACTATGAAAGAATATGAAACATATGAAAGAATTTATTTTCTTTTAATTATTTTGGTCGTTGAATTTAATTTGGATCGTTAGGTTTTTGTTTTTTATCTTTAGACTTGTTTATATAAGATCTTAGTCGTTGGATTCAATGAATTTAGAAATATAAAACTTAAAATGAAATATACATATATGGTGGGCCAATGCATATATGAATACAATTAACTTGTGATATAGGTAGATAAATACAATTAATCTGTGATATAGGTTGATTATAAAAAAAAATTATAAATGGGTTTTGGAACAGAAGAACAAAAAATAACAAAAAATAAAGCAATAATTAAAGAAATTATTTTTTATAATAAACCTTATCAACAAATAATACTCATTGATAATTAAATAATCTTAAATTTAAGGGATTGGACTATTTTAATAAACTGGATTATTCTTAATAGGTTAAAAAAATTGAACTTATATCAAGTTTCTCCTTTATACAACTCTTCCATTTTAATCCTCTGAATTCTTGGCACTGAGGTAGGTCCTGTTCGAGCTTTTTTACTATTTTTTTTGTTAAACGATAAGTTTTGTCAAATTTAATGTTAAATTAACCATTAATAGGATTAAAACTCACACTATTGTTTAAGAGCTCGACATATTTTCATTACGGTTGCATGAATGACCACTTGCTCGAGCAGCTTTAGTTTAGTTTAAGGTTGCATGGATGACTTAGTGTACAGAAAGAGATACACCTTTGCGGAAACTTCCTGACTCGTTCCTCGAATGCCGAAGCGCGTGGAACTGTTTCAATGGACGATACTACCCTCCCAGCCTTCCGCGTACGGAGATAAACATCACAAATTTCAATTGTTACGCCCTAAATGAACGATTTTATTATTTATTTGTTTTATATTGTTAATAAAAATTGAATTTTTCATAAAACTACTACCAACCTAAAAAATAAAACTTCTACCAACCTAAAAGTTAAACAACAAAATAAGTTTGAAATTTCAAACTCTTCCGATTCCATTATCCCCTCTCTTGCAAGGATATCTTGTCATTGACTACAACAAAGTCCACAAACAAATACTCATTTGAACTCATACCGTCATGTAAAGACTCAATACCTTTCCAGCAATTAGTAAAGGGCCATTTGCTTGGTTATATATAGTTAGAAAGTTGGTTAATATTTTGTAATAACGTGATCATAAATTCTTCTTCAAAACTATGAGAACTCATTGATGACAATTCCATATGTATTAAAACGCTTTATGAATAATGCTACGGATTATGTGTATATTTAGATGAGTTTATCTTAATTTGCTCTTATATTATATTTATTTAAAGTTGCCCCACAATAAAGATGCCACCGGAGATGTAAAAGATCCATGTACACATCTTCGATATATATATTTGCACTACAGTTGGCCTTATTAGCGTTCTAAAAATTTAATTGTGCATTTCAATTTTTTTATATTTTGAAAGAAATATACTCTATAAGAAGTCTAATTTTAGATTTTTAGAGTTCCATTAACAGTAATATTAGGTTCAAATTAAATTTTACATTCTCAGGTTTCAGTATGATTGCAACCTCATACAACATTTTTAAAACATTTTAACATCTTACTTTTATTTTTATATACGGTATCTCGATAACCCCAATGGTAAACACAACCGAAGAACGAGGGTCCACGCCACGAATTACGTGTCATACCAGAATGAATTATACTGAAAAGGTGAGGGTGGGTTACTATTACTGTGCCTCGGCCCACAGGAGGCTGTCCAAGCAATGGCCGAAGTATATGAAGGAATTTGTGGAGCTCACCAATCAGGACGCAAAATGCGTTCGTTGCTCAGACGACATGGTTACTTCTAGCCGAGTATATTAAAGGATATCATCGAATACGCACGGGGATGCATACAGTGCCAGATTCATCTCAGTTACCAAACCATGGCCGTTCAGAGGATGGGCAATGAACGTAATCAGCAAAATCACACCATCTTCTGGAGCGGCAAAACACGCATGGATACTAGTGGCAACCAACTACTTCACTATGTGGGTCGAGGCAAAATCATACGCCGAATTAACAGCCAAAGAAGTTTGCAGTTTTGTAGAGGAAAATATTGTAACCAAATTCGGCATGCCAGAAACGATCATAACCGACAATGGTACAATCTTCACAGCCGAGAGGTTTAAGGAATACACGGCAAGTCTGAATATCCGACTTGAGCAGTCTACGCCGTATTACCCACAAGCGAACGGGCAGGCCGAAGCAAACAATAAGGTATTAATCGGCATTCTTGAAAAAAGGGTAAGAGAAAGGCCTGGGATGTGGCATTTAAAGCTAAATGAAACATTATGGGCCTACCGAACTTCACCCCGGTCCGCCATCGGAACAACTCCTTACGCGTTAACTTACGGACACGACACTATGTTACCAGTCGAGCTAAGTATAAACTCATTATAAGTGATCGAGCAGAGTAGTTTGTTTAGTGCTGAATACAGTCAAGCCATGCGATAAGAGTTAGAAGACTTAGAAGAAATTCGGCTCGACGCGTGTAATTTATTAATAGCACAGAAGAAACTTACCGAGCGAGCTTATAATCAACGTATCAGACAAAAAAGTTCGGCGAGGGAAAGTTGGTATGGCAAACTGTGTTGCCCGTAGGGATTAAAGACCCCAGGTTTGGCAAATGGTTGTCGAATTAGGAAGAACCGTTCATTGTACACAATGTTCTCGGCAAGGGGGCATATCACCTTAAAGATCGAATTGGTTTAGTTCATAAACTACCAATCAACGGAAAATTCTTAAAAAAGTACTATCCAGTCACGTGGGAAATACGAGAATGAATATCATTCTATTGAATTCATAAAAGGACGAACATATACATTTAAAAGGCTCTTAAGAATTCTAAGGGGTCGAAAGGAGGAAAGTCTCGAGAGCGGCCTTCAACTCTAGCCATTTTACTTCGCTCAAAATTATCTCAGCCTGCCTCGTCTTCTTATTAAGTTGCAGTTGCCGGATGTGTTTTACGCTGGCAGCGAAAGTCGTCAGTCGAGCCTTATTCGCCTCAAAGTCCCTCTCAAGCTCTGAAGTAGCAACTGACCTTTGTTGTTGAAGCTCAGCGATTTAACGCTGAAGCTCAGAAATTCGGCAATCAAACTTGGCCAGCTGCGCATTCTTCGCTTTTATGGCCTCCACCTCTGACCGACTGGCTTCATGCACAATCTTGGTTGTCTTCAGGTCGTCCTCGGCCCGTAAAGCTTGTTCGAAAATGGTGAAGTGTTGCCGAGTCCGCTCCAGAAGATCAGACAGATAGGCGATATTCTCCGTGCTCAAGAAATCGCCGTTTGCAAGGTCGTTCAGGCACTCCCCAACGGAGTCAAGACCCTTGCATTGGAGGACCTGAGAGGCAGAGAGGGACAGAAGCTCCTGCAGTCTAACAAAAGCTTGGGTCTCGGCTGATGCGAGAATTATACGCACATAAATTAAACCCTCTTTTTATCAATTGTAGTAAGTATGTAAGTAGGGACCGTTCTGGACCGGGGATTAGGAGGGATTGTTAATCACTTGGATTTGACTCAAAAACGTAAAAACACAATATAAAACACTATACTAGACTCAAAGAATGCGAAACTAAACACTTAAAACACTAAAACAAACCGAAAGACTCAAACAACACCCAAAACACTCAAAACTGCCTTAAAAACACTTTCTGGGCAGTTTTGAGCACCTTGAGTACTTTGGACGAATTTTGGGAAATAAATTGATTCAAAACACTTAGAAACACAAACTAAGACACTTTCTAACTAAATTGGACAATAAAGTAAAGGGGGATTGAGGTTTTGACGAAATTAAACTAAATGCACAGATTCTAATTAAAACAGATTGTAAAAACGAAATTGATGAAATAGAATGATGAGAAACTAGTTAGAGGGTTCCTTATCCACACATGAACATATGCATATAATTTGATTCCCAGTTATGACTTCAACAAACGATGAATGACAAAGCTCCAAGTTAATTAGGTCCGCTTAAATTAACTTTCAGATTTCCCTAGATTCATTGGATTGAATGGGATACGCATTACAACCAAATTATTCCTAATCAAAGTCCCTAACTATGGAATACGCATGATAGAGACATTCAACAAAGATCACTAAGTTCAACGGAAATCATAAACATCGACTAGGCATTCATAACTATGGAATACGCATGTTAATCCAGCCTAGGGTTTACTAAACACAAACGTGACTAGCAATTTTTACTACTCATGAATATAAGTTCATAACGATTAGGTGAAATTCCCTTATATCCTAGCATCAAGTTTAGGCATGCAAATTAAGTGTCGACCCTCAACCCACATACATAAACAAGTTCTTAATCAAAACATAAAAGTAAACCACATCTAAAGTTCATGAATTCATAACTGGAGTAAATCAAATCATAACCAACATATGTCCATGGCTTCAAATTCACCTCTAACTAAAAAGAAATTAGTTCCACATGTTTAACATAATTGAACAACAAGTTAAATTAAACAACAAGTTAAATTAAACATGAAAACAGAAACAAACGAAGAAAGAACTCCAAACACTCCAATAGTTGCAGATTGTAAAGATGAATTTGATGGAATTGAGTGGATGGGAAGGCTAGCTAAGGGGTTCATCTCCATACATGTTATACTTGCATATAAAACGATTTCCAATTGCTTTTCAAGAAACCATGAATTCTCAACGCCCCAGATTAACCGTGAATTGCACTAATTAACCCTCAGATTTTCCTAATGTTATTGAATTGGATGATTGCATACGACAACCCAAAGCATTCCCCACAAGTTCCCCATATGAACTGCATAATAGAGATACAAGCAAGAATCATTAAGTTCTTTGAAAACCATAAGCATTGACGAAGCACTCGTTACTATGAACTGCATGAAACTTATGCCAAGAATTTACTTAACGCAATTGAGCTCATCAACTTTTACTACTTGTGAATATAAGTTTGTAACGATTAGGTGAAACTCACTTATATTCTAGCGTCATATTTATTCATGAAAATTAAGCGTGCACTCTCAATAAACATACATAAATAAGTTATCAATCAAACAGTTAAACAAATTGAATTCACAACTTATGAAACGCAATTAGAAGTAATCAAATCATATTGCAAGCATAAACATATATTTCGAATCCCCTCTAGCCAAGGGGGTTTAGTTCCTCATGATTACAAAACAAAGAGAATTGAAATTAAACATTGAATTCAAAGGAAAAGAAACACCTAAACATTCCAACAACTCAAACTTGAATTGTATGAACGTTTAGGCCCTCTTCTCTTCCTCTTTGTTGCTGCACAAGGTCTAAGGTGAGGTTTGGGGTTGTATTTGTATGTGGAATGGAATGGGGAGTGGTGGAAATGGAAGAGGAGTGGTGGAATTAGGGGTGAATGTGCACGGCACTTTGGATTCTAAGGGGAAGATGCTGGAAGTGAAGGGGAAGTGTACGGCACAAGGGATGTGTTGGTGTGTGAATATGGGAATGAATTTCTGAATGTGTGGAATGGTTTAAATAGGGAGAGAATGGTTGAAAGAGCATGTGAATGACAGCTAGGAGGGAATGATTAAAGTGCATGTGGGTGGAAATGCATGTGGATTAGCTGGAATGAAGGGAGTAATGCACGGCAAAGGGGAATTTTCTGCAATGGCTGAATGGTTGAATGATTAGAGTGCATGTGGGTGAATGTGTGGCTGCATGGGTTAATGATTAAAGGGTGCATGTGGGTTTGCAAGGGGAAAAGCTGGAAATGGGAGGGTAGGCCACGACAATGGTGAGGATTGTGGTGCAATGATGAAAGAACAAGTGCATGTGGCTGAATTGGTGGTGAATGATTATGAATGATTATGAATGCATATGGATAAAAGAGGGGATATGGCTGCAAGGTTAAAGGGCTAGGGTTTAAGTACATAGAATGGGCCTAAAATAGGGTGGTTTGCATGGCAAGGGAAGGGGAGAAGGGATAAGCCATGGCAAGGTTATGTAATTGGGCTAGGGCCATTGTTTTGTGTCCTAAAATGCCTCAATTTCGTCCAACACCTTGGCTCCAAACATAAGCTATCCATTCCAAGCCCAATTTTGCTCCAAAATGCTCCAAAATGCACCTTTTTGCTTCCTTAGCCATATGAACCTAGAAACACACGAAAATGGCATAAAGGACTAAAATAACTAAAGAAACACAACGTAAATGCACGAGAACAAGCCAATTAAGTCGCATAAATATGCTCCTATCAAATTCCCCCACACTTAGCTTTTGCTAGTGCTCGAGCAAAACAAACAAACTAAACAAAACGAAACGAAACAAAACAAACAAAAGACAATCTAAACCTTCCAATGTTACCTCAGGGATTTCCAATGCACAAGACATGTTAAAAAATCGTTATCTCCACAGATTTAAGTCATCTTCACACTTAAGTACATTCTTAATCATAGTCACCACATACTAGTTCACAATTAAGCATTTAAAACCATGTTTTGAATGTAGTAACATGCCTTAGAGAATTTGCTCAATTCCTGACAAGATATGCCCTCAATTTTCACTCAGAATTTCTAACTACACACCCTAATCTAGTTATATGTGAGGAGATTGATGTAAACATGAAAAGAACACTCACATATATATATCTCAAAGGAAGCAATTTCTGGAGTTAATAAGCATGTTTAGGTATGATCTCATGAATGGAATGCTCCTTCTTAGATGTGAGAACCAGTGACACCATATGCTCATACCAAGTTCAAACTCCACAAATTGAAACACATAACACTCAAGATTGAAGTCACGGGTTGTAATGGGGCTTGGGGTGTGTGGATAACAAAGAAGGGATATGGAAGACAAAGGTTCTTAAAGAAATAGTGAGCAAAGCACTTGAATCAACTTAGAATTCACTTTTGAATGAAAACTCAACTTTTGAACAAAAGGGGGAACAAGCTCTTTTTCCTTTCTTTCTTTCTTTTCTTTTCTGTTTTTCTTTTTCATACGTTTTTCATTTTTTTCTTTTGAATCTCAAAACATACATAAACACTTAAGAACAAAACATTCTCTCCCCCACACTCATTTTCTTTCATAATGTAACTCAAAAGGAATTAATTTAAGTCATGCTCACTATCTTTTAAGAACAAGGGTGTGGACTGTCCTAAACTAGGCTAGGTGAGGATAATGTGGGTTAACAAAGAATAAAGGCTAAACAAAGCTCAACGGGGTTAAAACTTACAACATATACGAAATATGGGAAGTAAGGCTATTTGGCTATGGTGGCAACTACACAACTTCATCTTGATATATGTTATGCAATTCAATGTCATGCTTTGAATGAAACGGATATAAGTTCTAGCATTTAGTTCTATCATGATACAATTGCATTCTAAGTAGCAACCAAGCAAGGAATAATGAGATCATGCAACAACTTTAGAAAACAAAGAATCACAGAATATAACTCTCCAAAGAAGGTAATGGCTCGAGTCTCACATGGTTGTAGCGTTTGTTTGAGTTCCTTCCTTCAAGCATGTTACAAAAACGAATTTTTCTTTTATGATTGCATGTGAAGTCATACATTATAACCATAACCAAGCATATACCAAGAGTAAATCAAACTTTTCACTATGTTTATAACTCTTTTTAACAGTCATGCAATTACAAACCAAATCCTTATCATTGTGTTGGAAGGTACCCTAAGACACAAACACACAAAAACGACTCAAAACACTCTTTTTAGGCTTTTCAAAACATGTTTTTCAAATTTTTATGTGATTTTCGGAGTTATAAAAACAAAACATACTAAAATACTCTAAAACAACTTAAAAACACCTTAAAACAGCAAGGAACAACATTTGAAGTTATGGGTGATAAAATCCCACGAATTTGAATCAAATATACTTAGTTACCCCCCCACACTTAAATCAAACATTGTCCTCAATGTTTTAAGCATAGATTTACACAAAACATAAGTAAACACACAAACAGCATTTAGACATACTAAACATGGCAGAATGTAACTAACAAAGAGAAGAGTTTAGGGACGCAAATCTGGTTATGGAGTGTAAATTCCATCTTCTCCTTGGTGATTGCATTGAGGCTTTGATCTTGGTGATTCCACAGGCTTACTCTTGAACTGGGCTGGAGGATTCTTTTGGTCTCCTCCACTCGTTGATTTTCCACAGGCTACTCTTGAACTGGGCTGGAGGATTCTTTTGTCTCCCCCGAAGGTCTGAGCTTACTCCTTTTATCTGTTTCTTTGTTCAATCTCTCCAATTCGTATTGAAGAGGGTTAGAGGATAACTCAGCATTGCTTGTCTCCACATGCTTCAATGTATCATTTTCACTTGCCTTACTTGCTCCCCTTTGCAGAAGTGGTCCATTCTCTGGAAGTGTATCAACCGTTGAAGATGACTACTCGAGAGCAACGCTAGGTAAGCAACCAGGGAATAGATTCCAGGTAGTCGGTTCCAGATCGGAAGACTGACTCCAAGTGCCGGCTGATTGCTTCTTTCACTTTGCCATGCAAGTAAGAACAATGACAAAGAAAAAGACAGGGAAAGAGCATGATATGAGATACTTTTGCTTTTGACCTTGATGATATGAGATACCTTTGCTTTTGAAGAAGCGGTGAATGAATCAGCACATGTATTTGTTGTGCTTGTCTCCACATGTTTCAATCTACCGTTTCCTCCTGGGTCATCTCTACTCCAGGCATCTGGTATCTTATTTGGGGAAGAAGAAAAAATTGAGTATTTCGAAAGGCTTTGCTGGGAGTGCGCCCTCAGAGGTGAGGAAGAGTTGGGCATTTTCTTCAGGTCTGCCTTGCCATAAAAGATGAAGGTCGACATATATAGGGATTTCCCAATAGCAAGTGGTGGTACTGTTCTTTTACCATTGTCGACAAAAATTTTGATCCAGCAAATCTGGCTTTTTGAAAAAGAGTGCTGACTCTTCGATTTCTGAACGAACGCCTCTTTGATCTCTGAGCTAGCACCTCTTCGATTTCTGAACAACACGTAGTAGTGCGGATGCGGCTCTGTCAGAGATCTTTTGACAAGGTTGCACGCGTTTTCTGAAAAGCAGAGAAAGCGTCGCCGAACTTTACGCTTGTCGGCAAAAGTGTGTAGTTACGATGATGACCTCCACGTGTTTTCAACTTTGTCAGAGATCTTTTGACAAAGTTGAACGCGTTTTCTGGAAAGCCGAGAGAGCGTCGCCGAACTTTACGCAGGAAATTCCGGCTTTTTGAATCGGTGGTCGAGTCGCCTTGGCTTTTTATAGAGGTATCGATCACCTCCAACATGCACACTTTGAAGATTGCCCATTCTTGAAAATCGTCTCCGGTCCTTTGAGATTTTACTCCATCCAACCCTTCTCTTTGAACACCTTTGAAAAATGGCTAACCCATCTAACCTTTGCTTAGATTTGAGTCTCAGCAGCGATCCGGTTGCGCCGCGTCAGGATAAGGTATGGTGCCCGTCTTTCTTATCTTCTAATGGCTCTCTGACAGGTGAAGACTCCATGATGACGGATGCAACAACAGCTACAATAGTAGCTAGGAACCTCTTCACTCCTAAGGATAGTAGGCTGCTTTCAGGACGGTCCGATGAGTTGGCCGTTCAAGAGTCCCTCGCTCTCAGTGTTCAATGTGCAGGCTCTGTGTCCAACATGGGCCAACGCTTACTTGCTCGATCCCGTCACGTGCTTGCCAATAATTATTCGACGGGCATGAAGAGGAAGCTTGATGAGCTGCAAGAATCTGAAGGTCGGATTCAAAGTGACCGTCAAAGGCTTGCGGCTTATCTCCAGAGGCACCTTTTTCCTGGGTCATCCAGCGTTCCACCAAGTATTGAGGCCTCGATTGATCTAGCTCCGATGCCTCCCGCTTCTAGAGTTTTGCCACGTAGTGGGGCTTCACGTAAACAACTTTTGTGAAGGCTCCATCTTTCTCCATGTTTAGTATTTTTTTTTTATTTTTTATGAACATGCTTTGTTTTATTCAGTGCATTGGGTTGCCTCCCAAGTAGCGCTTTCTTTTACGTCTTGCAGCCGGACGAAGAACCCAATCACTCCAGGATATGTTCACGAATCGGATGAGAACTCCGAGTCATAAACTAGTACCTAAAACAAGAAACAAAATAGATTAAGAATCTGGAATAAAATAAAAACAAACGAAAATAAAACAATCCAAGGGATTAGCAAAGTTGCTAATCCCCGGCAACGGCGCCAAAATTTGATGCGAGAATTATACGCACACAAATTAAACCCTCTTTTTATCAATTGTACTAAGTATGTAAGTAGGGATCGTTCTGGACCGGGGATTAGGAGGGATTGTTAATCACTTGGATTTGACTCAAAAACGTAAAAACACAATATAAAACACTATACTAGACTCAAAGAATGCGAAACTAAACACTTAAAACACTAAAACAAACCGAAAGACTCAAACAACACCCAAAACACTCAAAACTGCCTTAAAAACACTTTCTGGGCAGTTTTGAGCACCTTGAGTACTTTGGACGAATTTTGGGAAATAAATTGATTCAAAACACTTAGAAACACAAACTAAGACACTTTCTAACTAAATTGGACAATAAAGTAAAGGGGGATTGAGGTTTTGACGAAATTAAACTAAATGCACAGATTCTAAAAACGAAATTGATGAAATAGAATGATGAGAAACTAGTTAGAGGGTTCCTTATCCACACATGAACATATGCATATAATTTGATTCCCAGTTATGACTTCAACAAACGATGAATGACAAAGCTCCAAGTTAATTAGGTCCGCTTAAATTAACTTTCAGATTTCCCTAGATTCATTGGATTGAATGGGATACGCATTACAACCAAATTATTCCTAATCAAAGTCCCTAACTATGGAATACGCATGATAGAGACATTCAACAAAGATCATTAAGTTCAACGGAAACCATAATTTGTGGGATTAAAAATATTAAAATATAAATATACTATTGTGTTTATATATATAAACATGGGTACATTCATCAAAATTAACCAAAAAATTTATTGTATCAAAACATGCGTATATTCCTCAAAATCACAAAAAAAAAAAAAAAAAAAAAAAAGAAGAAGATATTAGGCTTAATAAAATTAGTAAATTTCTTCGATTAAACTTGACATGAATACATTTTAAAATCAAAGAAAAAAGAATGTAGCCACATAAGTTTAAAAATGGATTAAAAAAATTGAATAGATTTTATATAAAAAAAAAAAGGGTATATCCTACATATAACAAAATAAAAGGTTTTACATGAATAGGTACATATAATTAGCATGGGTACATTTAGCAAAAATAAAAAGTACAAATAAAAAAAATATATGGGTACAAATACAAATAAACTTTAAAAAATATGGGCACGAAAAGAAATTAATATATGGGTACAATTAAAACTGAAAAGAAAATTGGTACAAATTAAAAAAGAATTACAAATTAAAAATGGGTACAAACTAAAACTAAAAATATATGATAAAAATTTAGTCATAAATATAAATATACTAATTGTAACATTTTTAACATTAAATGAATATATTTAGAAATAAAAAAAATATTTTATTATTGAAATAATTAATGATGTTATTAATACCCAAGGACCTTGATCAAAATTTGAAAAGGAATAGGATTTTAATCAATGGAATAGCAAAAAGAAGGATGAGAACCTAATTTCTCCTATTAAAAAATTATTAAATAAATTTGATAGCAGAAGGTTTTGCCTTCAATTGCCTCAACACCACATAGAAACTGAAGGCTCAGTTGAAGAGAGTTTGTTACCAATTTCTTACTGTAGTCTATGTGACAATTTTGACATCTCATTTGAAAATTCTCTTCTATGTATTGTGGTTTCATATGCCATTCTTTAAAGTTTCATTTCAAATTTCAACATTGTTAGCAAATTTTCATCATTTTCATAAAAAACAACTAATGTCGACATATTCATCAATATTTTTACAAATTTACATATTGATATTTTCACAAATACTGATATTTTAAACATTGTCCCAAAGTAAAGTTCTTGCTTTCTAATATATTAATAATCACATTTAAATTTTGGTGTTTGCTATTGGCACTATAAAATTTTCATTTGGCACTCCAAACTTTTCATATTTAGAAAAAAAAAAATACTTATAAAGAGTGCAATTTGAAAATTTTAAAGTGCTAATAGCAAATTAGGCTATCACATAGTGGGTAGCCTAATTTGTTATCGAATTCACCATTCACAAAATTCTAACTTTAAATCTTTCATTTCTAAATAAATAAATAAAAATATCACCAAATTTTAGTACTGAGGCAAATGTGATTCTTATTATAATGCCCTTTCTGCCTTTCGCAACCTTCCCCAAGAAAATAGAGATTTTCAGTCGTTCCCTACCTTGTGCTCACTGCTCCCTAAAATTTTCTTTTTTGTTGTAGGCATAATTTACTGAACAATGATGGAGGCCATAGAGAGAGAAAGGTGTGGCAATAGTACAGAGAAGATAGATGTGTAATTGTGGGTGTGTTATATTTCACCCCATTGTGCCTTTATTTATAATAGTAGGGAAGGTTAATTCCTTACCCTTTTAGGATTACAACTCTTAATAGATAATCAATTCCTAATAGGAATATAAGAGATATTCCTAGATATACTAGGATTTACACAATCACATTCCTATTCTAATAGGACTGCAACACTCCCCATTGAGTGTGTAAATACTCAAGTAAATGACGCATCAGGTCTTCAGTGATGAAGCAAGTACAGTTGATGAAGTCGTCGGCACAATGAGCGAATGCGAGTCTCAAATCAACGGAAGAATGCATAAAAAGTAAAACTCACAAAACCTCGCTATGGTAAAACCCAAGGTGGGGAAAAACCCATAGATTAAAGAGAAAAGGGAAAAGTTGCATTAAGTCAAAACTATACGTCTTTTAGACACAAGTAGAAGAGCACATAAGGGTATGATGAGCCCAGGATGGGTGCCTCATTAAAACCTAGTTAGGTAGCAAAAACCCAGTGGGAAAAATGCTCCTAATCATAGGAAAAAAGAGTACATTAAGATCAAGTGTGTATACTTATAGATACTCCCTCTGAATTTGACATAACTTCCAAATGAGAACTATAAACATTGCATATGAATGGTTAGGCATACCAATTCCTCGGACAAGCTTTTGGAAGGCTGACTTCAGCAGTGACGTCGTGTAGAGGTCGGCAAGGTTGTCTGGGAGCGGCTTGCATGACTTCAATCTCCTAATGCTTTGCTGATGTAGATGTAGACGTAATATATCTTAGCGTTGACTTCGTTGATGTATCATGGCTTGGTCGTGTTGATACATGCGGCTTAGTTTTCATGGATTGTCGTCGGGACTCAACGATGGATGAAAACACAACAAGTACTTCAAATATGCTCAACAAGAACTTCTAACCATGTCTCACTTGTGGTGTAGTGAAGTGAGGTGAGTCTTTGAACGTTTCAAAGATTTTGCAACTAAGGTCATATCATGGACCTCCAAGATATTGCGATATCCCAAACGATAAAGACATAACCATTTGGGGATTTTGCCTTATGCGGGTTTAATAAGTAATAAACGTCAGCATAACAAACAAGGCAAACATCATTCCGAGGATCAGGGGGTTGGATCCGCTCGAGATGCGTTGGGATTTGCCCTCGTAGTACCTTCAGGATACATATTTAATACCATAACAATGGTTGCGTGTAGGCGCGGTGCTGCATCTTTACCAAGATCAACAGCGAATGAGATGTTCTATCTAAATACAATGAGCTAAGTACAATGAAGCGTAAAGTTGAACTTAGATACGGAATTTCGGATTCCATAACTTCTTCAAGGGTCTCATTTGCATATAACGTATGGACGATCAAAGGTATACTCAAAGGTGACACATCTGGGGTGTAGTTCGACTGGTAGGCCAAAATACCGTCAGAACAACGCTTGAACTTCAGGTTAAAGTATAAACTAGTTTTCCTAAGATCCTTCATCTCAAATTCCATCTTCAGGTGCGAGGCAGTTTTGTCAAGCTCTTCCGAAGTCTTAGTGATATTCGTGTTAACGACATAAACTGTAACTCTAGCAATTTGGAATAAGACTTCATAGTTTTACACGCAAGGGCATAATTCATCCCTGACTGATCAAATAATCACTTATACGGGTATACCACATCCGTCTGATTGTAAGTGAACGCCTTAAACAAGTTAAGAGGATGTTCCGTGGTTTTGGAACTATTTGAACCAGTCCATGTAATTCTTCGGGAACTTACATGTAAATCTCCGTATTTATATCCCCATGGAGAAAACACTAACCACATTTCATAATGCTGCTATCAATCACAGGACTTTTGAGAGAAACTTTGCACCTTAAGACGTGCATCATATCGCATTATTTCATTCATTTCATAACGCTTCATTTCTCGTTTGTAACTTAACAAGGTTACATTAGGCAGTGTATGTCACATCCCACATCGCCCAGGGGAGTGGATCATGTAAGCCTTATATGTATATTCTCGTCTCTACTTAGCACAAGGCCTTTTGAGAGCTCACCAGTTTTGGGTTCCATCGGAATTTCGAAGTTAAACGAGTTCGCGCGAAAGCATTCCCATGATGGGTGACTCATTGGGAAGTTCTAGTGTGAGTTCCCAGAAACAAAATCGTGAAGGCATGGTCGGGGCTCAAAGCAGACAATATTGTGTTATGGTGGAGTCGAGCCCGGGATATGGTGGGGACCTGAGCCGGGATGTGACAGTGTAGGAACGATAGGTCCAATACACACTTTGGTAAAGAATTTGACATGGATTGTAATTTCATTTGTCTAATTAGTTCTACACTGTCACTTAATCAACGGAATACGTTTGATATCGTCGCTTTTCATTTATGTCGGTAGCTACCATATAAGTGAAAATATCATCGATGGCAATCTTATTTCAATTCCATTTAGCTCATCCAAACTAGTATACTGGACTAAGAACTTCAAGTCTCGGGAGTAATCCGGATTAATCTCATGAGATGGAAATGATTTGAGACAGCGATTGTGTTTTCCTCTTCCAGGGAAGTGAATCCTACGAACCGAATGATCTGTGGTGCTCCAGGCCAAGACAAATTGATTGGCTATCCACTGGTGTACCAGACTGTCCAACAAGGGCGGCACACCATCCAGAGATGTTGACTCGACGTCCGTTCAGTACGTCTATCCTTGCAAGCAAGTTTGCAGCTGGTGTATAATCTCGTCACTTTAGCTAGATCAGAGGAATGCGTCTGGAACAACATTCTGAAATCTAGAATTCATCACACTTGCTTATCACACTTCTGTGGTGTGAGGATCGAGATGAGACATAGTGGGCAACGTCCACGCAAATTCGCATCGCTCTCCAGGAACGTTGACGTTCTTATCTCCCCTTAACGGCAGACTGTCTCATTAAAGTGACAACTCGCAAATGAGTGGTAAAGAGATCGCATGCAAGGGCTCTAAGAGAGCTAGTGTGAAAGAGAATCATGATCGACAAAAGATATTCATCCTTCTTTAAGGACCCATATTGGTACGTTGCGGCGGCACAACTTAGCACATGGAATGCACACCCAAATGCGTAAATACCAAAATCGTCAGGTTCATACCGAATATCCAACTGTAACGTCATATAGGTTGGGTGGCAATAGGCCTTAAGACGGACCAACATAGCTGCATACAAGATTGCAAAGCTCTAGGCAGAGACCAAAAACTTGGTACGTTTACCAAAATCCGGGCGACCATTTAAATTGCACTTTATGATCGTTAGGCGAGGCTATTTGGGGTGAACATGAGAATTCAATGTTCAATTATAAACCCAAAATACATGCAATACTTTATCGAAAACTGTCGATATAAGCTCTCCAACATTATCCAATCTTCCGGACCTTAAGGGATAAGTAGGATGGTGAACCCTTAATCAGCCATGAGATTTAGCAACAATGTGTATGGACAAACATATGACCAGTTTGTCGATTCATCAACCAAAACCATAAGTATTTATATGGTCTGCATTTTGGTTGGATTAGTCCACATATATTCCCTTGAATCCACTGTGAAAAAGGGTGATTTCGTATCTTTGCGAGAGATGATATAGAAAATCGATTTCTCTAATGAGCAGGCTTAGTAAAGTGTACTTGTAGGCACAAGATTTTTACTTCGGGTAAGGAGATGCGTCGTAGCATCATTGTTCGACCTAAGTGTCCCAAAAGGTCGTGCCAAAGCAAGTAAAATGCTTAATCACCAAGCTCTAGGCCGACCACATGTGATGTGTTCCTAGTTAGGGGACAACCCATTGGCCCCAAATCAAAGTTTCAGGCTCATTTTTGGAGGTGGTGCAAAGATATTTCACTCTATTTTCTTCAGTGATTTCATTTATGATCATTGTCATCTCAAATATCCTTAAAAACTGAACAACATAGAGAATTTAAGGTCCCTTAAATGGTGATGCAGTACCATTCATACAACGAGGAGCGTGTTAATGCTCTTAATTAGGTTGGATAGACCTGAAGCCGTTGTTAGAGATGTGATTTAGGTGTAAAGTTAATGTGCGTAGTACGCATTCATCCAGATAACTAACTTTCCCACATTACTACCTAATCACGTGTTTAATTGAGTCGGTCATATGTATTAAGAAACATGATTCAATTAACTCATATTCAAGGACTATATCAATAAGATTATCCTTAAGGAAAATTTACACCAAACTTGAATCCATGAACATAGAAAAATGTTCACAAAGTAAGCCAAAGTTACTAGGGTGGATTCGGCCAACAAGGCCATTCATCTCAAAATTCTACTCTTCCAACGATGTTCGGTGGAGCAAAATTATTCTCACATATTGACTACGAGAATGGTACTCCTTAACAACATTGGTAAGGGCACAAATAGGTGCATAACCAATGATCTATTCCATCAAGACGGAAGTAGATGTTGCAAGGTTAAGATTTGGGAATACTATCCCTTATTCTTGAAGTTTTAGGTCTTAGTTGCCAAGGATCATGCTTCAGGCATGATGCCACACCTTGGCAGGCCCTGATTCTACCATATGTTTGTGGTAATAATCAGATCCGAGAATTTGGTAAACTTTCGTTATATACACTTCTGTATTAGAAGCAACTTAGAAACATGGAAGGACGAGAAAAATATTCTCCAATCAAAATTCGATCAGATTTATAAACTTCAGAACTGTACTCATTCATGGACGTAATCATGGTGTGCTTCAAGCAATGTCTTGTATGATCAGAGGGTCCGTAGGAGCGAGCCAAAAAGCCATAGAATCCTCGTTCGGGAAGTATTTCCGTTTGTAATGCTTTAGGCATAAGTTTTCAAATGAAGATCATAGCGGATGCTTATTTAGCTCTTCCTTGCCATTGTTGTCTACAATGGTTTCTCAGCTTCTTGATAGTCAAGTGGAGATTCATGTCTTGTGCCCACATATAAAATGGTTTTTATTAGAAATGTCCAAATAAGGGAAATCGAACTTATGACGGTTCGACAATCCATTGAATTGGAGGGAACAAGATTGTGATTAGTGCTATGAGAATGAATCATCCATTAGCATCAAAGTTAGAACATTCGGGTTCTAAGACATGGTTTTCATGAAAAACTTCGGGTTTTCATGGGTATATTTGTTTTATGAAAACTTTGGGTTTCAAAGGCACTAAATTTGAAACTACAAGTTCAATTTAGTTTATGAACATTTAGTTCATAAAAGAGAGGTTACTGCAAGAACACAAAATGCAATATACAACTAAGTGTAATGGATTTGAGTTTCTTCAGGAACTCAAGTGTGAGTGCTTCAGGACTACGAAAGTATGTCAACGGTTCAAAGAAGAGAAATAAATTATTGAATCGATAATGTCCAAAATTGGGCTTCATGCCAATAATTTTGGATTAATTATCAGATTAATGGACTACAAGTCACTTTTAATTAATTTAATAGATCGGGATCATTTGGGGTCGATCATAGAAACAAAATAATATTGGAATAATATTATTGGATCAAAAATATTTGGGCTAGGTGCCGTGAGTAGGCAAGGCCCCAGGGGATATATTGGCTCGGGGAAAGGCTGCAAAATGAGCCTACATATGGCTACAGACCACGGCCGAGAGACATGGGCAGGCCCAAAGGCCTACGGGATTGGGAGGAACCCCAGCCGTAGTTGGGTTCTAGTTTGGACCAAATAGGGGGTATGGGTAGGCCCAGCGAAGCGCTAGCCTTGGGTCACGTGGAAGCCCAGCCGCTTGGGTTGGCAACTTGTGATGCGGGCTGCAAAAAGAAACTAAGCCCAATCAAGTGGGCTTGCACCGGAGGGAGTAGGTATGCGAACCTGGGTGCATGCGGGACAAGTACCTAGCAAGCAAAGCTTGTTGTGGGTTTGGTCTGGATCTAGGAAGGATGCGGGCCTCCTTAAAGGTAGAACTAGGGCTTCAGGCCCATATTAGTCAATCAGGCCAAAGGCCTGGGGGTCCATGAAGGTGCAGCAAAGCCCAAAGGGCTGCTGCCGATGTTGTGCCGCAGAGGTGGTGCCATACCATGTCCAATTTCCCTTTTGTTTTCGAAATCCTCTAGGGTTTAGGAAACCCTAAATATGCTTCTAATTTAATTTGATACTTTGACTCACATATTCCACATAGCGATTTATAATTGTGTAATGCATGAACAAATATATATATATATATATATATATATATATATATATTGACAAATATATGAACATATACAATAATATATCGGAAGGAAAATATAAACATAGGGGTACCTCCAGCAGCAGTAAGCACAAGCATCGACACCTTTTCATCCTTGAGAAGCTTCATCTTCAACTCCTTCAACGGCCAATCCAACCCGACCGTAATGCATGGCGGTTCAAGCACCGCAGAAGAAAATTTAACCTTTTCAGGGTGATTACTTGTCATCACCAACTTCTCTTCTATTCCAGAGAGCGCCGCCTCGATATTCCTCAAAGAAACCAACGTCTCCCTCGCATCCTTTATGCCCTGCACTTTGAGCATATCAAACACTCTTCGAAGATATTTTTTCAGTTGATGAAGCTTGTTGGTGTATTTGTATTTTCTCCACACGCCAACTTTGCTGCACTTTTGGACAAGATTTGCTCCCTCCTCCATTTGTATTGCAAAATATTCCAGTCCCTCTTTCGACTTATAATTTTCAATGTCTTTGATGAGTGGCTGTAGAAAGTCCAGAGTAGATTTTGTTGGAAACCTGTGTTACCTGTGTTATGTGGGACTGCCAGTCCCACATTGCCCATACACCATCTACAACAACTCTTTATAAGTGAGTTCACTCACTTATAGTTTGAATTGAATTGGGCCAAAGCCATGGACCTTGGGCCTTAGACTTGGAGAATTTGGGTGTATATATTAAATGTCAAAGATGGGCCTTGGGCCTTGGGGCTCTTGGGCTCGGATGGACGAAAAACACAAGTTACGTTTTTGATTTTTTGGATTCAGTTTTCCCGAAACAGTTTCATTCAGTTTTTAAATTGAATGAACAGTTGCATTCGGTTTTCTTTTTAACAAAAACTGATAAGCATGAACGGTTGGGGAAGTTCAAATGATGCCATTATATATATGGTTTGCATTACAGAAACAGAGATCAATTCACATAATCATTCCTCAATTTTTCGCTGAGAACAACACAACCAATTCGCCAAGAATCCGAGTTCTAGTGCAAGAACTTGGATTAGATAGTTGTATCCTGCAAGATAGACGTCCAAGGACTGCTGCACTGGTGTAGGGACGAATTTCTGTCTTAGGAGATTGCTTCTGCAAGCCTCTATCTGCAAGAAACAAGTCAGTGATTTGTGTGTTTATATATAATCTCATTAAGTGTTTATGTTCTAATATATTGTGTTTGTCGTTGAGCTTTTACATTTGAAATAAAACTGTGCAAATTGTTATATAATATACACTTGACGTTTGATTGGTTCTAACAATCTAAGACAGAAAATTAACGAAATGGATCAATCAAATGTTGGTGTCGTCAAGCAACACGTTGAGAAACCTGAGAAGTTCAAGGGAGTTGATTTCAAACGTTGGCAACAGAAGATGTTGTTTTACTTAACAACTCTGAACTTGAGTCATGTGATTACTTCTGAGTCCCCCAAAGCACCAGAAGAGGGAGATATTCCTGCCGAAATTCTGCAGGCTATAGAAGCCTGGACTCACAGTGAATTTCTATGCAGGAACTACATTCTGAATGCTCTAGATGACTCTCTGTATGATGTTTATTCATCATATAAGACAGCGAAAGAACTGTGGGAGTCTCTGGATAAGAAGTACAAGTCTGAAGTGGCAAGTTCCAAGAAGTTTGTAATTGGAAAATTTCTGAATTACAAGATGAGTGACACCAAGTCTGTTGTCAAGCAAGTTGAAGAACTCCAAGTGATTGTTCATGAGTTAGATGAAGAAAACCTTGGTCTGAAAGAAGGTTTTGTGGTTGGCTCTATCATAGAGAAACTGCCTTCGAATTGGAAGGACTTCAAGATTTATCTGAAGCATCTAACTGAAGACATGAGCATGGATCAGTTGATTCTCAAACTTCGTGTGGAAGAGGATCATCGCAAGAATGAGAAGTATGATATCTCATCGCTGGAGGCAAAGGCCAATGTTGTGGAAGGAGGTGACTCACACAAGGCAAGGCACCATCAGAAAAACAAAGGCAAGGATGCTGCAAAGAAAGCAATGACTGCTGTGAAAGGGAAAACCTTCAAGAAAATCAAAGGAGGTTGCTGGGTTTATGGAAAGACAGGTCATAGGGCAAAGGACTGCCGCCACAAAAAGGATCAGAATTCTGGAAGTTCCAATCAAGCAAATGTTGCAGAAGACACGTTTGTTGCTGTTGTCTCTGAAGTCAATTTACTGACTAATTCAAATGACTGGTTTGTTGATACAGGAGCAACAAGGCATGTGTGTGCTGATCGAAATTTATTTGTTACTTACCAATCTGTTGATGGTGGAGAAAATCTGTACATGGGAAATGCAACTGCGTCTGCTGTTGCAGGGAAGGGAAAAGTGACGCTCAAACTCACTTCCGGAAAAGAGCTTTCACTTACCAATGTTCTGCATGTTCCAGATATTCGTAAGAACCTGATTTCTGGATCACTTCTGAGTAACAAGGGTTTCAAAATTGTGTTTGAATCTGACAAGTTTGTAATCACCAAAGGTGGGATGTATGTGGGAAAGGGCTACCTGGCTGAGGGGCTCTTCAAAATGAATGTACTTTCTGTTAATGCTATGAATAATAACAAGCCGAGTGCTTCTTCTGCTTACTTGATTGAGTCCTCTACATTATGGCATGCAAGATTAGGTCATGTTAATTTTCGTTCTCTTCAAAGAATGGTTAACTTAGGCCTATTGCCAAAATGTTCCATGAACAAAGTATCTAAATGTGAGATATGCACAGAATCTAAATATGCAAGACACTCATATAAATCAGTGGAAAAATCCAACGAAATACTTGGTTTAATCCATAGTGATCTTTGTGATTTCAAATCCACACCAACTCGTGGAGGAAAGAACTATTATATTTCCTTCATTGATGATTGCAGCAAGTATTGTTATGTCTATTTGATTCATAGTAAAGATGAAGCTTTAAACATGTTTAAGACATTTAAAGCCGAAGTCGAAAATCAACTAGACAAAAGAATAAAAGTCTTAAGATCGGATAGAGGTGGTGAATACGAATCTAATGACTTTGCAGAATTTTGTTCAACACATGGAATAATACATCAAACAACAGCACCATATACTCCTCAACAAAATGGAGTGGCTGAACGGAAAAATCGTACATTGAAGGATATGATTAATTCTATGTTGAACAGTTCTGGTGCACCACATAATTTATGGGGTGAGGCACTCCTTGCTGCAAACACGATTTTGAACCGAATTCCACATAAGAAGACTAATCAATCTCCTTATGAAATCTGGAAAGGGAGGTTACCTACATATAAAACCTTGAAAGTGTGGGGTTGTCTTGCAAAAGTTCAAGTGCCTCTTCCGAAGAGACAAAAACTTGGACCAAAAACAGTGGATTGTATATTTATTGGTCATGCCAATAATAGTTCGGCATATAGATTTTTGGTTCATAAATCTGAAATTGCAGACATTCATATAAATACTATACTTGAATCTGCAGAAGTTGAGTTCTTTGAGGAAATTTTTCCTTATAAAGATAGGTCATATGTTTTGAACAAAAGAGTACATGAGGTTACTACAAGAAATGATGACGATAATCATGCTTCAACTTCGAGAGTTCAAAGCCAAGATTTGGAACCACGAAATAGTAAAAGAGCAAAAATTGCAAAGGATTTTGGTCCTGATTTCCTCACTTTTGTAACCGAAGATGAGCCTCAAACTTATAAGGCTGCATTAGAATCGTCTGAAGCACCTTATTGGAAAGAAGCTATTCAAAGTGAAATAGAATCCATCATGCAAAATAATACATGGGAATTGGTTAATTTGCCTCCTGGAAATAAACCAATAGGACACAAATGGATTTTCAAGAGGAAATTGAGACCGGATGGTACCATAGACAAATACAAGGCTCGTTTAGTTGCCAAAGGGTATCGTCAAAAAGAAGGACTTGACTACTTTGACACTTATTCACCAGTAGCTAGAATAACATCTATAAGGTTATTAATAGCTATAGCGTCTGTGTACAATCTTGAAATACATCAAATGGATGTCAAGACTGCATTTCTAAATGGTGAATTAGACGAAGAAATATATATGGATCAACCTGAAGGTTTCATTATCAAAGGTCAAGAAAAGAAAGTTTGCAAGTTGATTAAGTCATTATATGGACTCAAACAAGCGCCTAAGCAATGGCATGAAAAATTCGATCATAATATGATTACGAATGGATTTGTAATCAATGAAAGTGATAAATGCATTTATGTTAAGAAAACCAAAAATGCTTGTGTTATTGTATGTCTATATGTTGATGACATGCTTATAATGGGAACAAACAAAGATGTGATTAACTCCACAAAGAAAATGCTAAATTCTAGTTTTGACATGAAAGATATGGGATTAGCTGATGTGATTCTTGGAGTTCGAATTCTAAGGAATTCAGATGGATATGTCCTAACTCAATCACATTATGTGGAGAAGGTTCTAAAAAGATTTGGACATTATGATTGTAAACCTGCAGTAACTCCTTTTGATCCCATTCATAAACTTACTAAAAACGAAGAAGATAGCGTATCTCAATTGGAGTATACCCAAGTTATAGGTTGCTTGATGTACATTATGAATTGTACAAGACCTGATCTTGCTTATTCAATAAGCCGACTAAGTAGGTATTCAAGTAATCCTGGATAAGCATGAACGGTTGGGGAAGTTCAAATGATGCCATTATATATATGGTTTGCATTACAGAAACAGAGATCAATTCACATAATCATTCCTCAATTTTTCGCTGAGAACAACACAACCAATTCGCCAAGAATCCGAGTTCTAGTGCAAGAACTTGGATTAGATAGTTGTATCCTGCAAGATAGACGTCCAAGGACTGTTGCACTGGTGTAGGGACGAATTTCTGTCTTAGGAGATTGCTTCTGCAAGCCTCTATCTGCAAGAAACAAGTCAGTGATTTGTGTGTTTATATATAATCTCATTAAGTGTTTATGTTCTAATATATTGTGTTTGTCGTTGAGCTTTTACATTTGAAATAAAACTGTGCAAATTGTTATATAATATACACTTGACGTTTGATTGGTTCTAACAGATTTGATGTCACCGAGGAGGTGCTCGAACATTGTGGTTTCCTCCTGCGCTGATTTTACAGCATCAAACAGTATTTGAAATGCCGTTCTCAGAGCACCCATTCCGACAGAAGCCACAGACATATTTACAAAAACAAAGATACTCAAAACCTAAACTTAATTATTTCTCTTACGTAATCTGTTCTTGGCTGATAAAAGAACAACAGAATTCCAATGGATTTATGGAGAGAATGTAACACATATATACACAACTGAAAGAACTTTGTTCAAAAAAAAAAAAAAACAAAAAAGAACGAACGAGTTAGCTAGGAATAGACACGGAATTTTCTAGCCATATGTTTTGGCGAACAAATAACTTTAATTAGACTCAATCTAATAGAAGATGCAAAATGTTTTGAAGTGAATAATTTATATTTTTTGGTCGTAAATCTCTCTAATGATTAATGTAAATTATCTATATTCGCCACAATATATAAATAAAAATGTATACTTACATATTTGGGAGGTGTACTAGAGAGAAAGAATAAATAAGATCTCAAATTTCTCTCACTCAATGTAGTAAACTCATATTTACACCTCCCGATTATGCTCTTAATTAAAAATATACTAAACAAACAGCGTTGATGAACTACTCAAAAATTACAAAATTATTACTAAAAATACTACAAATGCATTACAAAGGCGTTGTTGAAATTACAACTATTTTTGCTTTATCTTTTGTTACTATAACTCGAAAGCATGGACTCTTGAATATTTTTTTTCTTTGAACAAACAATATTATCTACATTGAGGAAAAGGGATGAGCTTAGCCTCACAATGAGCTTGGACTCTTAAAATATTAATATTAGAAACTACTGCTAGCTTCTCTCTCCTTTCCCCTACCAATTAAATGACTCTTTGCTCTAGCTTGTGGCTGGTGACAGCGCCTCTCTCCCTTCTCCAAGCCTTGGTATTTTCGCTTCTCATGGATTGTCATAAATTTATCTTTCGTTTTAATATTTTCGTCGATAAGAGGCTTCTTGGTAAGGTAATTTTTGAATATCTCCCAGTGACTACTTTAGTTTTGTGTTGGTGTGTTATTCACTTTTCTTCTGTTTACTTCACTGTTCTTGATAGCTTTGTTGATGGTGTTGGGAACAAAATTGAGATGGATAGACATTAATTGGTTCATTGTTAGTTCCTCTTCAGGTCGGCACAACTTGTTGTCAAAGAGTGTCTTCATGTTCGTTATATTGCAATTTTTGTGTGTATAATATGCAAAGTGTGTGACCTTTTCATCATGAATGAAGTTTCTTTGGCTTTGGAGAGTAATTCCATTTGCGTAATGGATGACTTTAACAATTGGATGCATTCCTTTACTTATTTTCGTGCCTATTTCACTCTCAAATCCACCAATGGCGGCAACTAGTTTAGCTAAGTTGGCCTTTAGAAAATTTAGGGACTGTTTTATACTCATTTCATTTTCAGTTTTTGTTTGCAGTTATTTTGAAAACTGAAAATTATTTGGTAACTACTTTTAGTTTTTTTGTTTAAAAAAAAATGAAAACTGAAAGCTACAAGGCCGATTGATTATCATTTTATTTTTAGTTAAAATGATAGAATGAAACCTTAATTGTTTATATAGTTTGATCGAGGTCCCAAGCATCATTTAAGGGATTTAACTCATGCATTTATGCATTTAATATCCCTCAAATTATGAAATTTAAACAAATTCAAATATATTTTTACAATTAACAATGATTTAAAAATCAATAATAGAGTAATATTATTATTCACATAGTTTTAGCAAAAGAATAATGTACCCATGTAATTATTAATATAGTTTAATGAGAAATGTTATTAGCACTCCAAAAATCTCATCTACACTCCTCGTAAAGGTATTTTTTTTCTTTCTAATTATAGAAAATTTGGAGTGCAAAATGAGATTTTTGGAGTGCCCAATAACAATTATCTAAGAAATAATTATTGATATTTTAAAACATTAAATAAATACATATAATTAGAATGGGTACATTCATAAAAAATGTGGGTACATATTAAAATTTAAAATTATGTGTACAAATTAAAACTAAAAAGAATATTTGCATAAATTTAAAAAAAAGGGTACAAATTATAAATAGAAATATATGAAAAAATTATTAAAAAGATATATATGAAAATGATTTATAAGTTTTTCATTTTTAAAATTGGCATACAATGACTTGTAAATAATTTAAATAATCAAATAATAACACGCAAACAAGTTAAGAGACATTGATCAACAATGAAAAATAAATAAAGTTTCAATTAGTGAGAAAAAAAATGAAGAATGAGAATCAATTTATTCTATTTTCAATTTTTGCAGTTTCTTAAAGCTAGTTTTTAAGTTTTAAAATTTTTGACTTATCAATTTTTATTTTGAGGGAATTAAAATTAGTTATTAAATATTTTTTTTAATTAAATAAAAATCTAGAATTAAAAAATTAAAAGTTATCAAACGTATTTTAATATTTCTTTTGCATGTTTGTTAAAGTTATCGTGTCATTTGATAGGACTTTGGGTTTAATGCAGCATGTATAAGAAAGGAATAAGATCCTCACTAGATTATTCTTTGTGAGGATATGAGAGATCAATTAATCGTGTTCATTCATCATACTTCGTACGGTTATAAATGATTTAAATTTAAAATTTAAAATTGAATATAAATAGTACCTAACGAAAACTGACTGCACGATGTACGATGAACATACACGATTGATTAATCTCCGGTTCCCTTTAAGAGGATCCTTGTCCGTTAAGAAAAGCCGACAGGCATACACACCATTTTTATTCCAACTTTCCTAATAGATTATCACCGCTTCTGGATGGTGAGCAAAAATACTTTTCTTAAAAATGGTAGCTCGTTTAAAAAAATAGGTAAATTTTATGAGTTCTGTTAAAAGTCTAATATTGGACATTACTTTTTGAATACTATTTTGTAGACAACATGATGTAGCAGTTGATGATTGAATATATTATGTTAATCATCAAAGAAAATATTCAACTATCAACCGCTACATTATTTGGTCAACAAACTATAGTCTAAAAACGTAATCTTGTAGCATTTTTCAAAAATGATGCGTTGAAAAAGCTGGTGATGCATCGCACTCGAGTAAATTGTATGAAATGGTTGCAAACCGCTAACCTACCGTTCAATTATTCTACAGCATCGTTTCTTGGAAACGTCCAGCAGTCTGAGCCAACGCGCACGGCGGAGTAAATAAATGAAGGCGTATTGAACGGTAACCTAACGAGCACGACGACGACGAGGACAAATAATAATAATAATGAAGGCGCATTGAAAGGGGTAGCGAGCGACCTCAACAAAAGTTATAGAAGACTTGGCCTTTATTCTGTTCATGATTCCGTTTCCTAACTTCGAAGCAAAGGTGGAGAAAAGAAAAGGTTGAACTCTCATGCAACTACCTTAACTAATTCAATAAATTTCAATTAACTATTATAGAGGCGGTGTTCTAATTTTATAAAGTTGATAAAGATCATTCTCTTTAAAACTAAAATTTAAGTTTAAATTCTGCATTACTGATAATCTCACTTGATGAAGAATCTATAATAACTAAAAAGTCCTAAAGGTTATTCTGTTCATGATTCCGTTTCCTAACTTCGAAGCAAAAGGTAGAGAAATGAAAAGGTTGAACTCTCATGCAACTACCTTAACTAATTCAATAAATTTCAATTAACTATTATAGAGACGGTGTTCTAATTTTATAAAGTTGATAAAGATCATTCTCTTTAAGACTAAAATTTAAGTTTAAATTCTGCGTTACTGGTAATCCCTCTTGGTGAACAATCTATAATAACTAAAAAGTCCTAAAGGAAACTTGTGGTATACCTTGCCGAATGGAGCCTTGTCCCCCCTAAACTTTTTGTAACCGAAAATATGGGTATTAGGTGAAAGTATATATGAGAGAAAAAAAAAAAAAAAATATATATATATATATATATATATATATGGAACTGTTATTAGCATTCCAAAAATCTCATTCTACACTCCTCACAAATGTATTTTTCTTTCTAATTATAGAAAGTTTAAAGTGCCTAATGAGATTTTTGAAGTGCTAATAACAACTCTATATATATATATATATATATATATATATGTCTATATATGGATGGTTAAATTTTCGAAATTACCATTTGATTCTTTTTTGGTTTCGTAAAATATGCACAAAACTTAGCCTATATTATTATGGGAGAAGCTCTATGGTTAAGTTTTCATAAATGACAAAATTGTGCTATGTTTAAGGGAGAAAATACTACTTATATACATATAAATTTATCAACATTAAAGTTTTTGTGCATATGGTATGAAAACATAAGGAAATTTTATTTTGACATGCTCTTGCCTTTTCATATGAGCTTCATTGTTTTAATAAACCTAAGAATTGTTTCATGAAGTTTGCCCACAAAAAGGAATTCGCCCATTTAACGTGTATCTCAACTTCATAAAAATTGACAAAGTCGAGAATTTCTATGAGAAACTATAGTATTGTTTCATTATGTTTTCATGGAATATGCACAACAGTTTTCAATGTTGATTAGTAAATTTTGTAGGTCTTGTAGTTTAATTTTATTTCCTAAAAAGTGTAATTTTGTTTAGGGTTCACAAAAGCCTTTGAATTTGTAGAAGATCCTTCTCAGAAAGCCAGAATTGCATCTCCAATGCGTTGTATCACATTTAACACAGAAAAATTAAATTGAATCAATAGCATGTAGATCAATTCAAAATAATAAATTAATCATAAAAAGAATGATTAAAACGTAATACTCCATTGATTGAAGATCAAACTCTCTTTAGCGCATTGTCAAGAGCGTGCTAATAACGTGTTGTAGGCATAATTTACTGAACGATTATGGAGGCCATGGAGAGAGAAAGGTGCAGCAATGGTAAAGAGAAGAGAGATATGTAATTGTGGGTGTGTTATATTTCATCGTATTATGCCTTTATTTATAGTAGTATGGAAGGTTAATTCTTTACCTTTTTAGAATTACAACTCTTAATAGATAATAACCTACTGATAGGAATATAAGGTATTCCTATATATACTAAGATTTACACAATTACATTCCTATTCTAATAGGACTGCAACATTTTTGACTTTATGGTTTATTTATTTCAGGTTTTGAACTTTTTGGCTGATACACGAGAATAATTCGGGATTTTGATTTCTCGGGGCCCCGTTTTGCTTTTTCTTTTTTGGGAACTGAGACCTCAGCATATATCATCGACTTTTTTCTTTATTTATTTAATATTTTGTTAGTGTTAAATTTAAATCACACGTCGAGAACTTTCAATTCTTTATTCATTTAATATTTTGTTAGTATTAAATCTCACGTCAAGAACTGAATTCTTTATTTACTAAATATTTTGTTAGTATTAATCTTATGTTGAGAACATAGAACAAGATCATGCATGTGTTTATATAGAATTGGATTATTTTTATATATTGTACGATATTCAATTTGCCTACTGTCTGCATTTTATACTGTCAACTATTTTATGATTTCGAACTTCTTCATAAATTATTACCAACCTAAAAGCTTAAACAACAAAATAAGTTCAGGCTTATTAATTGCATCGTCCTTTGAAATTGCTAATAAATTTTAATTTATCTCTGAAAATGATTTTGTCTCACTTTGTTCCCTAAAACTGTCATTTTAAACTCATTTGGTCTCACTTTACCCCATTTTGTTAGAAATGTTGTGATTTATAGCTCCAAATTAGGATGATACAGATTTTAGGTTTGTGTTATCTATTTTGTTCCGGTGTCCTATCTGGGATTGGATTTAACTTCTTGGTTAGAATTTTTTTGCTTGGTGAAGAGATTTTGTTAATTACCTTTTTGTATTAAGAATTGAATTTACTTCCAATTAAAATTAAGATTCTCATTGTAACTTAGGTCCTATGCATTATAAATAGGACCTTAGCATTAGTATATTTTGTGTGCCAACATTATTGGTTTACACAGTTTTACTCGTGAAAGATGTGACCATTTTAAAATTTTTTATAATTATATTAATTTTCTTATTTTCAACATATTCTATGTTCTCTCATCTTCCGTGCTTTTTGGGTACAAAAATATTTATATTCGGAAAGTACTAAAAAGGATGGAGACAACTGGGTTCACTGAAGCAACAAACAACCGAACAGACAGTTTCCGAAGCGGCTGACTCGACTTGCAATCATTCGATCTTCCTCGGAGTGTGGATTCCACGCGAGTGATCTTGTTCCGCCACGTAGCCCGACCGAGACGTTTGTCGTTTAGTTTCTGAGGTGGTCGTGGATCTTGTCCACGTGCGTTGAAAGGAGCGTGGCTTACGTTATCTTTTGTTTGAGACTTACCAAATCTGAGAGAGAAATTTGAAAAGTACAGCCATTGTGTATTAAATTTTTATTTGCAATTTCGCAAACAAATTAGAAATTTGATTGCTTTTTTGGATTTTGCTTTTGTTGGTTTTGCTCAAATCTGATTGGTCAACTCAAAGACTCGAGACTTAAGACTCGAGTCTCTCTTGGAAAAGGATCCTCTCCGGATTCATTATGTGTGGATTCTATGTATCTCCACATCTCAATCGTTCATCGTATATCGTGCGATTAGAAATTATTTGACTTTTATTATTTTAAATTAAACACAAATAATATCTGATGAAAACTGACCGCACGATATACGATGAGCAATTGAAATATAAGGATTCCTAGGATCCTCACGTAATGGATTTGGAGGGGATCCTTTTCCCAATCTCTTTTGGGAAAATTAATTTGTTTTAATTCTTAATATTTAGATATATTTTTATTTTGCCACTTAGTACTATAATCTATTGGTATTTTTCCTCACTTGTACGGGAGAGATGTCATATGTTTGATTCTCGCCAAAGACAAATTTGAATAATATGATTGTTAACCCATTGTAAGATTAATCTTACATCTCCTCCTTAAAAAGAAAGAGTTTGAATGACTATTTTAATTTAAATTAGAAAAAAAAGAAATGAAAAAGTTGAATACGGGACACATTTGATTGACAAAAAGAGTTTTGAGAAATCAAAAAAGAAAAACCAAAGCCAGGCCACACAATTAAAACAAAAAGAAATATACTACCAGTACAAACATTTTTCAAGCAATATTTATCAAAATGAAATAATAGTACTTATTTTTGGCCAATTTTTTTGGTGGTTTATGTGATTATACGTCACTTTCAATGTGACTCTCGTAATGAGTCATGTAAGCAATAAAGGTCCAAACTTAAGCTTCCGTTAGTCTTATGTTAAATAAACAACATGTGAGGCGTGAATAATTTTTTTTTTTGTCACAAGAGAAGAAGCAAGCCTATACCAGGGAACTTATCTCACCCAGGAAAAAATGACAAGCAACACAAAAACGCCATAAAAAACGACCAAAAGCAAGGGATGCAATTTGTTGCTACATGATCCATGTAGGGTGGAGGAGAGAAGAAAAAGGTACTCCATATTTCCGCACAATCATCACAAACGACAATGCCTTAGGTTTCTTAATTTGGTTTGATTGGACAACTCTAACCTCTTCACATGAGACTCACGTGTGCTTATTTAATAGAAACTAACGGACATTTATGTTTAGATACTAATTGACAACAGAGCTCACCACGAAAGTTTAGTTAACAACTTTTTCATCACAAAAATCACATTGAAAGTGTGCCATTCAAAAAGTTTAATCATTATTTTTAGATTGTTAATAAATATTTGATTACATAAGACCTGACATGACTTTACATTTTTCAATATATAATTGTGTGAGATCTACAATAAGATTCACACATGTTTTAACTCAACAATTGTCAAATATGTACACGATTATTACATACGTGAGTGAGTGATACTAGCATTCTAAAAACAAATGACAAATCGTACATCCGAACACAAATTCTAGTATCCGACAACTGCAAACGGATTTCACCGGACCTTACGACGGCCCATAAGGCCAAGGACTCTCTCCCAAAGCCCAACACTTCCCACACTCAGATCAATCATAACCCTCTTCACTATCTCAGCTGCACACCCCACACCATCCTTCGTCCCATAATACAACCCCTTCATCACCTCATAAAAAACTCCACTCCTCCCAACCTCATCATCACCCCCTTTGGGCCTCACCAAGAACAACCCTCCTCCTATGGCCCGCCGAAGAGCAATGGCCGGTCATAGAACGTGCCCGCCGCATCAAGAGCGGTCGATCGAGTTTCCTTGATCGACATGAGGGAGGCCCGGTTGAGAATGATGCCGGATGCGCCCAAAGGTCCAGTGGACAACACCCAAGTGATCGTCCACTAGAAAATATGGACCCCGCCGAGCTTTTCGGTTGCAAGGAGTAGGCAGCCCTTTTAGGACTTGTGGATTGTGTGAGCCCATTTGTCACCAACAGTGATGGGATTAGGTTGATCCACCAGAGTGAAGATCAACAAGTGAGGAAGCTAAGTGGGCTCTTTTGGCCTTGATTTCTCTGCAGCTACCAGTTTTGCTCTGAATGATCGCCAATCGGCATCAATGGAAGGTTTGTGATCATCGTTGGACGGCGTAGATGACTCCCCGCGGCTACCTATCATTCGACAGAAACCCCGTTAGCAACTGTAAGAAGAGCATGGAATCTTTCCCTGTTTGAAACAGAAAAGCGGTAGAACAACTTACATGTTATTGAAGATGGAATGCCAACTCTTTTGGATTGAAATCGAGTGTAATTACTGTTGGGAGAAGTAACAGTTTTGGTGAAGAGCAAAAACAAGCTTCCATTGATGAACTTTTGATGGCAGATCGAGAGCTTCAAAGATGACAAGAAATAAAGAGCAGATCATTCACTGATATATAAGCTTAATAATATATGCCTCTATGGAGAGGACTTGATCCAAGTGTAGTATTCCCGTGTCAAATGCTTTTCTTGATATGTATGCCAAGTGTGATGTGTTGGATGAAGCATCTAGAGTCTTTCATGGGATAGCGAAAAAAAATTCGGTGTCTTGGAATGCCACGCTTCAAGGGTTAGCCATGCACAGGCATGGTGAGAAGGCGCTTGAGTTATTCTCTCAAATGGTAAGAGCCGGGGTTTTGCCTGATAAATTGACCTTCATTGGGGTCTCATGTGCTTGTGCACACGTTGCCAATGCGAGGCTCCAAATGAGGAGCACCGGCGTCCAGAAGCCTCCAGGGGCTAGTTCCATCGAGGTGGACGACAAGGTCCGTGAGTTTACAGTTTTTGATAAATTACACACTAAATCCGTCGAAGTATATTGGTTGATTGACAGACTTCGTCTGGACTTAAAGCAATTGAATATGTCGCCGGGAAGTATTAGCAATGATAAATAACGATTTTTTAGAACAATTAAGTAGCATAATCATGGCAAATACTGAAATATAAGCCAGAAACAAAAACACAATCAGAATCATCAATCTGAAGCAGATCAGAAAATACACCAATAAGTTGGATTATAATGTTGGCATGGCCTTGACTGCCCCGTCGTTCCATTCGGTGGGAAAAGGTCGCAAGACAAGCGCGACAATTGGACACCAGCCACTGCAAACAACCTAGGATTATACCTAAAATAACCAAACAGCTTCAGCCACAGCCTCCCCGACCCATAACAACTTGAGGAGGAGGGGGAGATGATTAGATCGTTGGCCACGTCGGTTCCGACGTACGACCTCGCCATTACCACTGAGAAATCAAGAGTGGTCTGGCTCATCTTACTTACATAGATGGGAGGCAACGGCGACGTTCCCTGCTTGAGATTGCTGTCGCTTTCCTTGTCGTCGCCGTAGAAGATATCGGCCCGAAGGTTCTCGTAGTACAAGTCCAGCTTCCGGTTGGGGTTTATAGCGACCAGCGTCAAGTCCCGCGTGGCGGTTACGTAGTCGCTGCTGGAGGCGGCGATGAGAAACCCAACATCAGCTGTTTGGGAGCTAGGATAAGAGACCTGACAGCATTAATAATGGATTCAGCTGTGTAAATTAGCCACCGGATTAAATAATCCAGTCATACCAATTTTAATACGCTTTATACCCGTTTATTTATTCTTTCTAAGACGTTAATATAATTAGTCAGGTTGTTCTCTCTTTCCTTCTCTTGCAAATCTAGCTAGGTATCATTTGCAAATCTACTTTTCGTTGATGTCGCACCATGTCTTAACCTATGTATTTATCAAATGTAACCAAATATTAGCTCTTAATTCTAAAAATATTAATTTTTATAAAAACTTTTAAATATATTCGAAATCTCACTTAAATAGATACAAATACCTAAAACTTTAAAACCAAATAAACTAAAAAATCAAAACCCTATTAGATGAAGGCAAGGAGAGAAATAGTTTTTTTTTAAGTGCATCGATATTTTTACACTAAGGGGAGGTGGAGTTCGGTTAAGCCACACAATAGGCAACCTAATTTGGAATCGAATTCGTCATCCACGAGATTCAAACGTAAGACCTTTCACTTACAAGTGAAGAGGAATACCACCAGACCGTAATATTGAGTGGCATGAGAGAAATAGCTATTAAAAAGTCCATTAGGTTAATTAGATAAAATTAAAAAATTAAAAAAAAAAAAAAAAAACTAAAAACGGAAGTGTAAAAAAAAAAAAAAAAAGACAGAGAAGAAACACGTGAAAACCAATCCCAGTAGAAGTAGAACTTGACTTACATTGTACAGTAGTTGTCGATAAATGGGATTCCTTCTCTCTCTCCTCGTCTGATATGACGTCAAAACCTAAAAGATAAGCATCAAATTTCTTGTATAAAAAGCTCCAAGTGCAGCAGTCAAATCATCACATGAGAATCAGATGGAAGAAAAGCCTGAGAATCCCTCCTCCGACCATTGGTACCATTGGCCTGAAGTAATTAAGCCCCTCTTGTTAATCCTCTTCGTAGGCTGCTTGAGCATAATCTTTTACATCCTGGCGGCGCACGAACACTCGCTCAACCCCTTGGCCCCCGAGTTCCGCATCTACTCGGCCGCCGTGTCCCCGTGCCCACTCGCCCCGACCCCTCCTTCCGCCGCCAACCGCTACCATTCCTTAACCGCCACGTGGAACTTTAATCTGGTCTTCGCAAACCCCAACACCAAACTCGACTTGTACTACGAGAGCCTCCAGGCAGATCTCTTCTACGGGGACGAGGAGACGAAGGACAAACTGATGCTCGCGACGACGCCGTTGCCTCTTTTGGCTTTAACCATCATGAACCAGACCACTTTCAATGTCACCTTCGCGACGGCGAGGGCCTACGTCAGCGATGACGCCGCCAAGGAATTAATAATCTCCTCTAACTCCTCGTCAGCAGGTGATGGTTGTTATGGGTCGGCCAAATTGGGGGTGAAGCTGACCGGATATTTCAGAATTGATAAAGGTCTCTGGTTTTCGCGTTACTTCTGCGACCTTTCTCCCCCCAATTACAACGTCACCGATCAGTCAAGCCAATGTGAAATTTATAATACTGTTTATCGGTGTGTATGCTGACAACTTGAGATTGTTCGTGTGTATGCTGACAACTTGAGATTGTTCGTGTGTATGCTGACAACTTGAGATTGATTGATCGATTTGTTAATCTTCATCCTAGTTATTATTTATTTATTAACTTTTGAGTTGTAGTTTCAGTTAAATTGAATGTTGTAATTTTGTGATGATGATTAGGATAATGCTGTGGCTAGTTGTATTTGTTTTTTTTGTTTGTTTTTAACCTTTCGCATACTATCGCTATCGATAATCATAATGGAAAGGAGAAATCTTTGCCCGAACAGGAGTCTTTGCGTGCTATCTTGTTAATCTTGTTATAAACGAAACAAAAATTCGTGGTCGTTGTTAGGCTGGCTGTTGAAGTTTGGAGGTAGGTAGGAAAAGAAAAAAAAAAATATATATATATATATAGTTAGCATCACAGTTTACCAACCTCCTCAAAAAACCATCCAGCTTACATTAGTCGAATGCAACATGATCCACCAACGATGTCGACTATACATGTCGGAAACTATTTGGCTTGATCACGGGTGAGAAGAGAATTTCGTTTTTGGAATTTTGCTTTGAACACTTCTGTTTTCGGAGTTGCCCTAGACTGCTCACGAGCAACTGTGGTACAACTGAACTGATGATGACTGTGACTATTGGGATTTACTCTTGGAGATTACATGGTTAGAACTTAGAAGGGGTTCTAAAACTGTCAAACATTGATCTTGAGATCTATTAGCGTATTAATATCAAGTTCTCAGCATAGTCTGTGTACATTCATCAGTAAGAATGAATTGGTATAATGTAACAAAATCAAACTGAGTATGAAGTTAGTTTCCATGGGCGCGAACAACAAATAAATACCATCTTTCGCAGTTTATCCACCTATCCCATTGCTAACACTATGTTGTTTATCCACCTATCCCATTGCTAACACTATGTTTGGATGACGAAAATAAAGTTGGAAATTTGATAAAAGTTAGAATTTATGAAAACGAATTTTTTAGATCCTAATTTACGCAATTTATCCACCCCAATTGCTGCTGCTCCCCTCTATTTTCTAGATCCTAATCTGCAATTTACGCAAGAACAAAAAATGAATTTTTCCGTTTCAACAACCAAATAGCAAAAGAAAACCGAAAAATCAACGGAAAACATATAAAAAAGGAAGAAGGGGGTTTTGATTTTTATTATACCTTGACGAGATTGATATCCTCATGGCGTTGGCGAGACTCTCCATTACTTTGCTTCTTCTTCTTCCTTTGATTTTTCGTAATTAGACTTAGTTCATATTAGAATTATTATGTAGAACTTGTAAGTTTTGTGACTAAATATGAGTTTTTCATGTGGAATTAATAATTCATGTACTTTCAATGCAAATCATGTTGGTCAATGTATGATGTCGGACGTGTGATAATGAGATTGCACCATGTAGCAGTGTTGTACGTGGATGATCCTACTTGGTTAATTTGCATTGGGGGATCATATACATTCTAGGGGTGACTATGCTTGGTTAATTTGCATTGGTTGGTCACTACTTACTTAGATACATTGTTCTCAAAGGTGGTCTTGCTTAGTTAATCTGCATTGGGAACCACACTATGATATGCTTCAATGCATGTGGTTGTGCTTGGCTAATCCACATTAAGAGACCATACGCATTCTAAGGGTGAATCTGATTGGTTAATTCGCATTGGGGGTCATTACTTGCTTGGTTATATTGTTCTAGTTAAAAACATGTAACAATTCATAACAATTAATTTACAAGCTAGTGTGAAAATGTGAAAAAAATTTGCCGATGGTCGTCATGGATGCCTCTACAATTTGAATGATGGTTACATCGTCTTCTGAATGTTTAAAACCATATAAACTCTCATGAACAACATTTTTAAAAGAGTTGAAAATTATTAATATTCATAATAAATAATATACAAATGTGAAAAATATTTTTGTTGATTGGTTTATGATCGGGAACACATCTTCTATAAGGTATGTTCGATATACCAAACCGGTGTCATGAACATTGTATTTGGCCAAGGAGGTGCATTTAAGCAACAAATCATTGAACTTGTAGAAGTACATCATGTAACAAGACAAACACCAAGTAACCAACGAAACATTCGTAAACTTCTCCTAATTGATATCAACTCACAATCAAGGTTTTATGCTCATTTCTCGTCGAGCATAGTTCAAGGAATTCGTGACAACTTTCGGGATATATTTTTTTATTTTTCTATGATTTTATACGAACTTTGGACCTTATATATTATTTTATTTAATATGTGCCACATGGCACCTTGTGAGTCATTTAATACAACTTTTCTCAAGTTTTTTACCATCAAAACGATGAGCACCCCGCAATGGGTCTACAACAACTTCAGGAATATTTATATTAACGTTTTAGAAAGAATAAATAAACGGGTACAAAGCGTATTAAAATTGGTAGGACTAGATTATTTAATCCAGTGGCTAATTTACACAACCGAATCCGTTCATTAATGCTATCCGGTCTCTTATCCTAGCTCCCAAACAGGTTTATGAAAATAGAGTGGTCATGTTGGGTAAACAGTAAACTCCGAGTTCAACTGGAACTGGAAATCCTTGCGACTTTAGTCTTTGGAAACACCTACCTATTTACATACTCAACACCCTCTGCTTTAATCCCATCCCCATCTCTCTCTCTCTCTCTCTCTCTCTCTCTCTCTCTCTCTCCTTCAGTTGGTCTGATCGATTCTGCCGAATAAGGCTATAGGATAGTGAATTAAAAGATCCAGTTGGTCTGATCGATTCTGCCGAATAAGGCTATAGGATAGTGAATTAAAAGATCGAATGGGACTGGCAAAGTCTTCCTCCGCCGGACGGCTTTGTGAAATTGTTTTCGTCTGCTTCGCTGCGCTATTGGCAATCATTCTCGCCACAGCCTTGGCGTGGACTTTATTGCGTGACGCGAAGCTCAGCCCTGAATTCCCTGAGTTCCGGGTCGACTTGGTAGCCGTGTCGCCGTGCCCACTCACCGCCGCATCCAGCAGCGAGTACTTAACCGCCACGTGGGACTTGACGCTGGTTGCTATAAATCCCAACCGGAAGCTGGACTTGTATTACGAGAACCTTAAAGCCGATATCTTCTACGGCGACGTCGACGACAAGGAAAGCGACAACAATCTCAAGCTGGGAACGGCGCCGTTGCCTCCCATCTATGTAAGTAAGATGAACCACTCTTGATTTCTCGGTGGTAATGGCGAGGTCGTACGTCGGAACCGACGCCGCCAACGATCTAATCATCTTCTCCTCCTCTTCCTCCACCTCCCCAAGTTGTTATGGTTCGGGGAGCCTGTGGCTGAAGCTGTTGGGTTTTTTTAGGTATAATACTACGTTGTTTGGACTGGATGCTTCCCAACTGACGCGCTTCTCTTGCGACCTTTTCCCACCGAATGGGACGGCGGGGCAGTCAAGGGCATGCCAAGGTTTTGATCGAAGTCATAGGTGTTTTTGTTGACCTGATTGAGATTGATGATTCTAATTTCTACTAGCTGCTGTATTTACCTGCGTATTGTATTGTAATATATATATATATATAAAACACTATTGGCAGGTGCATTTTAGACATTGTTTTTATTTAGTTGTTTATGTTTTTGCAGCTAAATTGCTAACCCTATCAAACTGATAGATAAAGCATCCATACGAGTGACCTCTAACATTGCAGTTGAAGTAGTGAAGTACCCACTTCTTTACGTGCATAAGTTTCTGCAAGTTTCTCTACTAGAAAAGTAGTAACTGAAAGCATTGTATAATAGGTTATAGCTTGCCACATTGCTTCAGTCAACACTTATCTTCCGCCCTGAGAAATCAATTTGCCTTCCCCTTTGTATACTTTATTCCAAACATGGTCCTTGATTGAACAAAAAAGTTTCGGCATATCCTTCTCTAAGCAAGTAGGTAGTCCCAAAAATCTCTCATGGCAATGGCTAGAATTTGAATTTTCGTCTGAGAGAGAGGGGTTGCTGAGTCGACTGACCCAATTCGTAAGAGCTAGAGAAGTGTGGACTTTGCACCCCCAATCTCTAGACCCACTCAAATTTGCTCTCATCCAAACAAATTGGTTTTTGACTTATGTGAATTAGGCCAATTGATCAGAGCAGTATGTTCAATTTTTTGTGCTCGAGCTTGGATTATTTTTCTACACAATGTCATATTTTTTCTTTCTCTAAATTTTTTTTTTGTTATAATTGATATTTGTAGGATTCATTTAAAAAAAATCAATTAAAATATAATTTATAATTTATCATTGGTGTATTAATAGAACACACACAATAAAATAATAAGAAAATTAATTGACAACAACTTTTTTTCACATGTCAAATTTGACAGCAAAAGGTTCATATTGACATATCAGTTAGAGTTTTTTCCTACATTCAAATTTGATTATGCGACATTCCACTTAGCCTTTGGAGATGGTCTTAAAAATCCGATTGTATTCATTCAAGATTTTTAAAGTTTTCCATAAGACCCGCTATTCAATTAATATTTGATTTTACAGTATTTAAAAAAGTAAATATAAAAGATGGAATTAAAAATTACATTTCCATTTGGTGTGTTGCAACGCGTTCATGGCATGGAGGGGGATTTGTTTGTTTACTGGGATGTTTTTACTGGGCGTGTGGAAGCGTCATTTTCCTTGCTCGTTGTTTTCTTCCAATGTGGTTTTACTTTCCCTCAAGTAAAGGTTTTTTACCGAGTTCTTTCATGTGGGAGTCCCACGGTGGGACTATGATTTTTGCAAATTTGGTTCCAACATTTTGTAATAAAAACCAAGTTATTCTCAAAGAAGTAAACAATACTAAAACCGTAATTGATAATGAAAACTAAATGTGATTTGGAATTTCTTTACATGAGAAGGGCTCGATATAATATAACACATAACGACTCGAAAACACTAGCCTGGTTCCATCTACACAAACTGCTTCCCTAACAAAACATAGCACCCAGAAGAAGAGTCAGAGTCTACGGATGTCAAAGCCTTAATTTCTTCCAAACGCTCTTATAATTCTAACAACTAGGTATGTCTGACATTTGATAAAGATAATTGTGGAAAAACACATCCAAATGCTTGCAAAAACCATACTGCTTGCTGTCTTTACCGGAATTTCACCGTAGCCAACAGTGGTCACAGAAACAACTGACAAATACAAAGCATCCTCCCAACTCAGCTTCTCCAACAAGTGAAACCCAACACAGCCTACTCCCACACACACAGCAGGTGCCGCTATTGCCATCACTACCCTGAAAATGTCCTCACTCGCACCACAAAACCCAAATCGTTTGAGAAACCTTCACAAATTGACACCAAAAAAACTCCTCCTGAACTGCACCAAATCCAACGGACGAAGAAAATCAAAAGGGATATTAACAACTTCGCCCGCTCAGTGTTGGGGACAATGTCACCGTACCCCACACCGGTCAATGTTTCAGACATGAGGAATAGTGCCTTAACTGATTTCTTAGTACGGTGTTCACTCAGAGGGCGTTCACTCAAATCAACAAAGTCTATACTCAAGAAAAGGAAAAATATGTAAATTGCGATGGACAAGACTGGCCAACTAAACAACTTCCACGCCCAACTTCTGCCACCTACTGCACCTCTCTCTCTCCCCTCTCTTACCCCTATCCCTTCTCCACCACCTCCAATGGCTCGACTTTGGCGATGCATAGCTCCTCCACCTATAACATTTACAGGCTTAAACTTGATTATGCACTGAAAAACTGACATTGCTTCAAATCCAGCACTAAAAACAATAAAATAAAATAAAACCGCATGGCGATAAGAATAACAATTGAGTCTTGCATCGTATTCGCAGCACAGACAAATCAACTCTTGCTTGCAACAGTTAATATCCAAAAGCAAACAGAACAATGAATCTTTATAAGCATGTGAAATCACAACAAAAGTTTGAAGCAAACAACTTAATATTGGTTGTTATGGGAATCCAGCTCAAGCTTACAAAGGAAAAAAACAATACGAGATATCCAAATCTCATCCAGTAAGGATAGAATTTCCAGATTATGTTCAGCTGATGCTTTATGGAAAAAGTATGCAACTCCCGTCTATTGTTGTAATTTGTTTCATTGAGCAATAGATTGCTGCAACTCCTGTCTAAACCCTAGTCTATTTTACCAACCCATAATCTAATGTTGTCTAATATTATACAAATTTTCAACGTTAAAACAAGATAAACAATCCATTCACTAGCTTTAACTCTACTATCTCGTCCCTGTCCCTCTTCCAGAGACCAAATGTGAACAAATTACCATACAAATTTCAACAAATTAGAATACCCATTCCCAAAAAGATTAAAATTATCAATATAAGTGCAAAAAGATAAAGTAAAAAGCCATACCAAGTTAGAGTATTTCCTGAGGAGGAGGAGCTGAGCAGGCAGTGTGTGTGAGGTACAGTGCGTCAAATTGTAATAAGTAAATTCTAAAGAGTAATGTTATTCTTATCATGTTTTTATATCATATTTTTATACCATCTTAGATGACATCTGATGTGGACAGCCAACTGTAAAAAGTAAATTGTAATAATTGAAGTGGGCCTGTTGTGATTGTGTTTCAAATTTCGCCTTGCGCGTTGGAGATTTACAGATTGTGGCGGTGGCATTGCGTGCTTGGGCCGGGCCTGTGAATAAGTGAGGAAGAATTGGTAGTGAATAAGGCAGGGGAGGCGTGCGGCGGCTATCAAAGAGAGAGGAGAGAAATTAGGGTTAACTAGTTGTACTACTTTGACTTTGCTACTTTGCTTTTGTCGGCCTCAATTGTGGGCCGGGCTACTTATATTTTCGGCCTAGAAATTTAGCATGCCAATGGAACCACCAATTACATGGGCCTGGGTACCCTTTTGGAGGCTTGTTTGATGCATATGATCTGGAACTAGCAGAGGAGGTGTTGGTAGGGTTGCAATTCGGGTTGGTTTAGGGTTGGATGGTTAAATCAATTCCAGTCCAACAACTTTCACATTCGGGCTTGGGATGGGTTTGAGTTCATGCTGATTTAGTCGAGTGCGGATTTTAACTGGGTTTGGGTTTATACGGGTCGGGTCGAGTCGGGTTCTCCCAATTTTATCGAGTTCAATCTTATAACACCTTATTTCGCACGATTTTTAAATTTTGAACATAACAATGTTAATATTAGGTAAAATTTCATTTACACATTCCAAGTTCGAAATTCTTCCCCTGCACCCTAAATTATTGTAATTAGTTCGAATTCTCCCTCCTCCCCTCTCCCCTACTCATAGTAAAGGTTTCTTTTTTGTTTTTTTTTTGGGGGGGGGGGGGGGGGGATTCAAGTAAAAGAAAATTGTAGAAGTAACATTGTCATTCATTATCCATATGAAAACCGACAATAAACTTCAAGTATAGTCATTCCAAAACTTATATATAACTTATACAATATGAATTGGAAGGGTACTAGGTGCATGAGCGAATTCAGGCTCAAAATCAAGTTGGGTTTGGGTTGAATATGGGCTGGCGAAACATCAACCCAACCCAATTCAAAATGATCGGGGTTGAGGTCAGGTTGAGTTTGGGCAGATTTTTTCCTTATTCTAACCTGCTCGATTGTATTTGAAATCGAGTTGGGGATGAACGAATTCAGGTTAATCCAACCCAAATTGCAACCCTAGGTGTAATCTCAAATTACTAATCCGCCCCAACATCCAAAAATTAATTGAATTCTCAAAAACCCAATCACAACCACCTACTCCAATGCCAATTCCAATTTGAAATCCAAATCATTATCCCCAACTACCACCACCACCATCACCACCGCAACCACCACCTTCGCCTCCTATCCACATCCATGTGTCCTGAACCTTCACGAAGACGACCACCATCACCACTAGATAGGTAACACCGCCACCTTTCAATCTTCCGGTATTTTTCGGCGATAAATTCGATTTATGTATTTTTGTTCATTTGGTTTCAATCTTCCCGATGTGTATCCAATTCTCCCAAATAAACCTTTCTTTTGCTTTGTTGTGTTAATTGGTCTTGTGTTGTTATGCAACTCTCTGATAAGCAAATAGAACCCATATAATAAGGATGAGGATCCTTTTCGGATTCTTTTTGTGAGGATTATAGGTATATTCACATTTTATCTGTTTATGGTTTATCGTGTAACCAACTTTCGTTCGGTATTATTTATATTTAATTTTAAATAAAATATTCAAAATGATTTATGTTCACACGATATACGATGTCGATGAAGAGGTCAAATGTGATCCATATGGGATCCAAATCCATAACATAAAGCTCCAATTTTGATTTTCTATCCAGTAGTATAATTGTTTTTTTTTCTTTCAATCTGTTTGCTTCATTCATACAACAATTTGGTGAAGTGGGAAGTTCATGTTCTCCTTAAATTTGATATTATATTCACATATTCCAAATTACTTCCCCCGCACCTTTTGATTTTTTTAATCTTTTTTGATACACTACTAACACTTGATAAAAAAATATTAAAAATTAAAAGAATATGGAAGACGTAATTAGGAATATGTGAGTATAATCTCTCTTACTCAAAGACTTGAAAGTTTTAGTTGATATCGAGGGTAGTTTAAGTAGGGTTTAGTAGATATCTGCCCGTGGTTGGTCTTGAATTTTCACAAGATGACTTGTCGTGTTGATATTTTTTAGACAGTATTTTGTGACAAAATTTGTAAATTTAGACAACATATCTAGTAAAATGTATCATAGTAATGATAATAAGAAACAATCATAATAAAAATAAATAAATAAAACTTAATTTTTAAACTTATTTAGAATAATAAATAATACATATTTAATAGAAAATATCTACAGTATGACTATTGTATTTTATAACTTTTTTTAGTAGTTTAACTTTAAAATTATCAAAATAATTTTTTTCTTAATGGGTTGAAACGGATTACCCAAGGTTACCTACGTGTAAACTCGTTCTTAATGGTAATTGACGGGTGACCCGATAATGACTCGATTAGTTATCGTGTTGACTCGAAACCAGTTATTTTTTGTGTCATGTTAACAGGTCGTGTAAAAAATTATCAAGTCTAATCCCAATGAAACTAATGCTATTATTGATTTTTTAATGTGAGACCTTATATGCGGACCTTAGTTTCAGATTATTTAGGCTGGTGATTTTTTATCTAAACGGCTTCACAACAAAAGAATTCAAACAAACTCACCCCATCCTCGTTTTTTCTCCCTCTTACTCCCCTCCTCCTTCAAAAAGATGAGGACGACAACTACCCCGACAAAATCTCAAATTCAAAATCCGCCCATATATCCAAAATTAATTCAAAAATCGGCACCTCCTGAATTTCATGATGATGCCAAATTCCAACGTTCTACTGACCTTCATTCACCACCTAAGTTCCATGATGTGATGAAAACTCGTGCGATTGAGAATGTGTAGGATCTAGGATGGTTTTAGACATGTTGCATGACTTTCACACTGTTTAGGATTTCTCGGATGATAGCTGGAAAGATTTAATAACGGAAGATTTTATTTAAAATCATGTAACCTCTTTTTACATTCAACTTAAATTTCAGATGTTATTTGTATTTTTTACCCTATTGCATAATTACCATCAAGTACAAGATGAAATTAATAATGAAACTAAAATTTATCAATAAACCCACACACTATAATTAAACCCCACCATGACTCCTTGCTTATTTTACCTTCATTTTAGCTAAAAACTATAACTTTTATAGAGAAAAACATGCTTTTTTAGTCCTAGGAAGGTGCTTCTATCGTCTATGCAACGTTAGCTATTGATAAGGAGTTGCAACCAGACAAGGTGAAAAGTAAAATGTTAGTTTCCAACTGCAAGCTCTCAGTGCACTTTGAGGCTGCTCAGGTGAGATTTCTTTAAGCATTGTATCACCCATAATTCAAAAGTTGGTGTTTGTGGAACTTTTCAAAGCCAGAAAAAAAAAAAAGAAAAAAAAAAGAAAAAAAAAAAAACTGTACTCTCTCTTTCATTCAGCATGAATAGTCCCTTGCATGTCGATCAGCGCAAAACTTGCACAGGAAGTACCCAAGTCCATTCCAAGATAAAGCTGCTCCACCCCCCAACTGAAACACCCACTTGAGCTTCATCATTACCGCTCCAACAACCATTGGTGCTGTTGGACCTTTTGGCCGCCATCTTGTTCTTGCTTGCTCGTTCTTCACGCCATTACACAACCTATTTCTTGAAAACTCTGTCCGTGGATTGAACATCCCTGAAGCATCAAACACTTAACAGTTTGAATTTGATGCACAACTAATGTAACTACTTGGTGTTGGTGATGAGAGAGAGACCATGTGTATGCGTATGTGCATGTATCGAGGATGGCGACCATGGAAACATGAAGGAGTTTGCATTTGCAGCTATGGGAAATGCTATAAATGAGTGTAAAGATAATTTTACATTTTGAACTGGGTTTGGGAGGATAGTTTAGGTAATGACTTTGGGTTTAAAGATGTATTAATTCTTTAATAAAAATTAATATGGGTGTAGATTGTAAGTTGAGTGTAGAGAGAAGTTAAATAGGTTCAAATAAAATTTCCCTTTAATAACTGTATATATTTTTAATTTTTTTTTTTTTTATGAAGAAGGAATTTATTAAAGATTTAAGAACTTTATATGTTAGTCTATGTATGGTTGACAAAGATGCAAGTCTTGTGATACTTTATGATACTCTTGCTTTGAATGATCACTTGTGACATGTTATCAAATAAACCCTAGTGATGGCCAACAAACTACCACGTGGTAGTGAAGAATAAAAATAGAGTGCTACTAGACCCACCTCAGTATCTTATTTTCCCATCCACATGATAATTCCACACACCATAGAAAATTAAAAAGGTAAAATGTTCTTTTTGTGACAGCCCGTCTCGGACTTTCCGTACCGTAGGGGTGAAATGATGGTTTTGCCCCTAGTATGGTTGTTTCGTTGTGTGGTCATTTTTGGGCTTTGGTTGGTGGAGTTTGGACCACACACACACCCTCACACTCACCTTCTCTCTCTGCCCTGTCCCAAGTCCCTCTCTCTCTCTCTTTCCTATTCTTTTCATACGGACGACACCTAAAACCCTTGAAACCTTCACAGATCGAGGAAGCAAATTACATTTTCGTGCTCGTGAGGTCCTTAGGAGTTTAACCATACCCATTTTAGGTAAGGATACCTTCGTTTTCACGTCGAACTAGGGATTCCCCGAATTGGTCACTGTTCATGCACACGTTAATTCTTGTGTTTTTGGGAATTTCAAGCTTGTAGGAAGATTGGTGAGGTCCTTAGGAGGCTCAGGGTGGTTCGTTTGAAGGTTTTGGACGTCGGGATTGTGAGTTGCAGGTTTGGCCGGAGTTGGTGGTGTTTTCCCGGCGAGATTCCGTGAGTTTTAGTGCTTGAAAGTGGTGTGGAATTGTTCCTCTTGTTGTAAGCTTCATTTTGGTACCAATTTTGTGAAATTTGGTTAAAAAACGAAGAAGATAAAAGGTTTTAAAAATTTCCCCGTTTTTCGGCGCTGGCGACGGCGCCGGAGTTTGGCCAGAAAAGACGACGGAATATTCCGTCAGTTTGGATGGAATATTCCTAACGGCGTTAACGGAATCCGTCAGAGTTAATGGAATATTCCTGATGGCGTTAACTGACGCCGTCAGTGTGCCAGACATGTGCCTGCGCGTGGGCGGCGCGTGTGGCCGTGCCTTCGTCGGCGCATGGGGGCGCGTGCGGCGTCGAATACACCCCATTTGAGCATTGTATGAGAAGTTATTTCGTATGGTTGGTTATGTGCTTTAAAATTAACGTTTTTATAGTTGTTTCGCATATAGGTGAGACCTATCCCGAGGACGAGCGCGGTCACTCGAGGCAAGGGGGTTACGACCCTTCTACATATCAATGAACGGGCTTTTGGTTTTCCGTATATACCTATATACTTATGTTTTTCCCAGAAAGTGAAATGAAACGTTTATACGTTTATATGCCATGCATTATGTTTGCCGTTTGTTTATGCATTATTAGTTGCATATATATATATGTATATTGGTGATGCGGACGCACATGTAAGTACCAGGTAAGTTATGGTTTATATTTATGTTCAGTAGTGATTTGAGATGCATAGAGAGCTCATAACCTGCACCTCCGGTGTTAGTGCTCCTGCCCAGAGTTGGGCATAGTCATTCACGTGATGTTCACCTCCCACACCACACGCTCATCTTGGATCCAAGTTAGGTGCACAGTCATGTCGTACATACCACTTTAGGTGGTTTCGACTCGTAGGTGACCCGCGATTATTCACCCAGTCTTCACGTGATCGTAGCACTTGAGCTTACTTATATTACATCCAATCCTGTCGTACAGACCATTTTAGGTGGTTCCAACTCGTGTGCAGGTATAGTTAGTGAGATGGAGATTTGAGCTCTAGATTCAGCCGTACAGGTCATGTTAGGCGACTCTGGCTGACATATTACATGACATTGATTTGACATTTCCTGAGCACTTGCATTCTATTTAGAGGCATTTGTCATGGCATATTTCCGAGCATGACTTATATATATGTATATTCTATTTTTTGGGAAGTATACAGGTTTTACGGCGAGGGGTTAGAACTTTGTTTATAAAATGATTTTTGAAAAGCTTTGTTTTTGCCCACTCACGCTTTCTGTTTTGCGCCCTTCCAAGTTCTAGTTGGCTAGCACTTTTGGTGGCTCCCCAGAGGATTTTCCCGGCATATCTGAAAGATTATCACCAGTGTAGGACCACCTTTGGGTGTGTTTATTTAGTGTTGTTTCTCCCGGACTGCACTAGGTCTTCCGTGCTCTGAACTTTGTTTTCACACTTACGCTTGCACATGTATGTTCTTACTTTGTGTATAGCTAGTTTTTATTTATTCGTACTTTTATTATTATTTATTAGCTTCAGCACTGTGCACATGGTTACGTCACTTCCACGTGACGGTCAGCATACCCTGATCTCGGTCGGGGTGTGTCACTTTTCCCACCCACCATTATTCCCAAAATAACCATAATATTTTTTTTAAATAACTCTAATATATCTTTAAATAACATTATAAATAAATAAAAAATAGAAAAAAAATGAAAGAAAACGCAAGACCTAAGACCTAGACATTCATCATCTCCTTCACACCTAACGCCGTCCTGCAAAGACCCTGGATCCCCAAACCACTCTTCTTCCTCCTTTTTTGTCAAAACCGCGTATCTCACACCCAATTCTTTTTTTTCTCTAATGAAGTTTCTCGCCTTCATCTAGCACATGCACATTCCTTCCTCTAACCTTTCCATCGATTATAACCCAAATCTTTCCCAACCTCTTTCCACCAAAGATATCACACCCCACCCAAATTTATTTATTTATTTATTATTTTAAATTATTTTTTATTTTTTCAAAATTTTAGTACTGAATTAAATAGGGGTTTAAGAGTCTTCTTTTAAAATGATAAATATGTTATTAACATTTCCATTAAATGGTGGATGGGGAAATAAGACACCGGGGTGAGAATATCACCACTCTAAAAATATATATAATTTGAGAAATTCATATAAAATAGAAAAATAGAATAGAATAAATATTCCTGAAGTTGCTATAGACTCGTTGCGAGGTGCTCATCGTTTTGATGGTAAAAAACTTGAGAAAATTGTATTAAATGACTCACAAGGTGCCACATGGCACATACTAAATAAAATAATATACAAGGTCCAAAATACGTTAAAATCATAAAAAATATATTCCGAAAGTTGTTACGGATTCATTGAACCGTGCTCGACAAAAAATAAGCATAAAACCTCAATTATGAGTTGATATCAATTAGGAGAAGTTTACAAATGTTACTTTGGTTACTTGGTGTTTGTCTTGTTACATGGTATGCTTCTACAAGTTTCATTACTTGTTGCTTAAGTGCACCTCCTTGACCAAATTCCATATTTATGACACCGGTTTGGTATATTGGACGTACTACATAGAAGATATTGTGTTCCAGGTCATGTACCAATTGTAAAAAATTTGGCCCAACCGATTAAGTTGGTTTGGTTTTGGTTTTGGCTCAAAACCGACCCAATCCAACCCGTGGGTCGACCCTAATCTAATCCAGTGGCCAATTTACCCAACCCTAATTTAATCCAGTTGCTAATTTACAATATTATTAAATACCATCTAGTGTCTTATTAGTCCGGCCCAAAACAAAACCAAATTGACCCGCGCCCGGCCCTAATTTAATCCAGTGGCAAATTTACAAAATTTACTATCCAGTGTCTTGTCAGTGTTATACTAGCTGCCAAACGACGGGTGCGTATAGAGTGCGGTCATGTTGGGTAGACTGCAAACTCCGAGTTCAACTGGAACTGGAAATCCTTGCGACTTTAGGCTTTGGAAACACCTACCTATTTACATGCTCAACACCCTCTGCTTTAATCCTATCCCCACCCCTCTCTCTCTCTCTCTCTATCTCTCCCTCCTTCGGTTGGTCGAACAATTTCGAACTCTGATCGATTCTGCCGAATAAGGGGATAGGATAGTGAATTAACAGATCGAATGGGAATGGCAAAATCTTCCTGCGACGGACGGCTTTGTAAAATTGTTATATTCTCCTTCGTCGCGCTATTTGCAATCATTCTCGTGACAGCCTTCGTGTGGGCGGAATTGCAAGACGCGGAGCTCAGCCCTGAATTAACCGAGTTCCGGGTCGATTCGGTGTCCGTGTCGCCGTGCCCACTCATCGCCACCTCCAGCAGCGAGTACTTAACCGCCACGTGGGACTTGACGCTGGTCGCGATAAACCCCAACCGGAAGCTGGACTTGTACTACGAGAACCTTCGGGCCGAAATCTTCTACGGCGACGACAAGGAAAGAAACAGCAATCTCAAGCTGGGAACGGCGCCGTTGCCTCCCATCTATGTAAGTAAGATGAACCAGACCACTCTTGCTTTCTCAGTGGTAATGGCGAGGTCGTACGTCGGAACCGACGTGGCCAACGATCTAATCATCTCCTCCGCCTCCTCAAGTTGTTATGGGTCGGGGAGGCTGTGGCTGAAGCTGTTTGGTTATTTTAGGTATAATAGTACGTTGTTTGCAGCGGCTGGTGTCCATCTGTCGCGCTTGTCTTGCGACCTTTTCCCACCGAATGGGACGACGGGGCAGGCAAGGGCATGCCAATATTTTAGTCCAATTTGTAGGTGTATTTGCTGATCTGATTGAGATTGATAATTCTCGTTTCTACTACCTGTTGTAATTTACCTGCGTATTCTACTATTGGCAGGTGCATTTTAGACATTGTATTTATTTAGTTGTTTATGTTTGAGAGTTGTTATTTCTACCCAATGTCTTATCTTCCCACCCATCTTTTTATGAATTTTTTAATTACAAATTTGTCAATTTGTAAATGACTAATAAGGGCTCTCTCTAATAACCACACAAGTTTACAAGATTCTAGGTCTTTCTACCAAAGACCTAAGATATTTTTTGCATGCATTCAACCGACATGCTCTTGCTAGAATTATCTAGCATGAATCATCCATTGTGTTTGTGTTGCCTTTACAACATGGGCTGGACCTGGCCCAAGACAAGATTACAATTCAACATCCTCCCTTAATCTTGTCTTGTGACGCCGAATGAGTTTCTCAGTCTAACAAAGTCTTCTTGTTTGAGTGGCTTGGTGAATATGTCAGCCACTTGTTCTTGAGACTTCACGTATTCCACTTGCACATCCTTTCTTGCAATGCACTCTTTTATATAATAATAGCGGGTATCTATGTGTTTGCTCCTATCATGGAATACTGGATTCTTTACAACTTGGTTGATTTCCGGCGCTGCTTGGGCACTTGTATGGACAAAGAAACTGTCGTTTTCTTTTGCACAGTCACGAGCTAACCACAATGCCATGTCACAAATCATATCATGCATCTTTACCATATCTAAGTTAACTTCCAACAAGCATGCAGCAACAAGAGTTCCTATAATATCGTAACACTTGTTTTTTGCTTCCTCTACACTACCATATTCATCCAACATTGCCTCACACATCCAAAGATATATTAAATCATCTTTAAATATGAAGAAATCTTCTGGATATAGAGCACAATATAAGAAGCAAGATCTGACCTTCTCATCGGCTAAATTATCATAACTAAATTTTAAAATGTTGTGCCTTGGCCCGTTCGTTAGTGCGGAACCGAGATTCAGATTACAACCTCACCAAAATCACACACAGTTGAACAAAATAAAATACAAGAAATAAAGACACAGAGAAATTTGCGAGGTTCGGCAAAAAACTGCCTACGTCCCCGGAGAGATATTGCTCTTCACTATGAGAATAACAGTACAAATATACATGAGTTAAATCGACATAACCCAATCCCATATCCCTTGTACACCCACTCACAGAATTTTCCCAAGAGCCTCACTCTACCCCAAGAGTTCTTTCACTAGAATACTTTTCACTCTAGCTCTCTTGATTTTCTCTCAACCCATTTCAACCTTTTCCATGGGAGAGCCGAATGCTCTCCCCCTTGGATGCTCTCTTTTACACTTCACAAAGGCATAACCAAATGCCTTAATATAAACAAAAGGCCCCGCCTTCTCTCTCTCCTCTTCTCTCTTTCGGCTCATCACACAAGGCCAATTCTTTGCCTTTGTAAAAGCCACAAATCAAGGGCTAGACATCATAATGATGTCCCCCTTTTTCTTTGTCCCTTTCTTGAGCCGAAAGTAGCTAGCACTCCACATGGTTGAGATGAAATTGTTGCCAACTCATAATATGAGCCAATCACAACAATCTCCACCTTGGCGAATACACCATGCAAAAATCCTTGCACCCATCACCAAAGCCCATTGGCCTTACGTACCAGCATGCACACTCTGAATCCACCTCGTTGGTCCTGTTCCGATTCAGTTACTGCCAATGCCTGTGCAGCTGCTGCAAGCTAAAAATCACCATTTAGCTTCAGATAGGATCTCAACACATCCTCGTCTCCTCCAGCAGGTTTTCCTCCTCTTCATTGTCTGCAACCTGGAAACTCGTCAGCGCGCCTATTTCCAGCAACAACCCATCGAGCCAGACAAAATTCCCACACTTCCTCCTACCTCAGGACCTTCTCATCACCTGTGAATCCCATAGCTCCACCTGCTGCAAAACCCCTGCAACACTTGAGACTAAACATCACCAGGAAAAGTGTTGCTTCGAGTACCTAGAGGGCATACTCAAAGTCTTCCACCACAAACTTGCTAACCCGGCCTTGCACCCGTAGCACTGTGGACCCTTGCCTCCGGAACCGGATCCGAACCTGCTGTCTCTCTCAGATCCTCTTTCCAATTTTCTTCCACGATTTCAACCTTGAATAGCTTAAGCAGTCTTGTGCCCACCATCATCCTCGGTCTCTTGTGTGTATCATTCCACACCAAAGAAGCTTGCACCTGCTCCAAACTTACTGTTTCTTTCCTTGCAGTAAAGTTTCACAAGGTTCTCGTACAAATCTGAAAGTGAGGTAAGAAGAAAGAGGCCTTTGTCTTCTTCCTCAACATCAACTTTCGCAGTTGATCCAAGCATCCCTAAACACGGCTTCCATTTCTTCAGGCTTCCATTACTCTCCTTTACCAAGAGCAAAACCGCCTCTCCCTTTAAACTGCTCAACTGAAAATTCCATGGTGAACAACAAATCTAGACCTCCAACGAACCAAAGCCCCCAACGAAGCTCTGATACCAATTGTTGTGCCTTGGCCCGTTCGTTAGTGCGGAACCGAGATTCAGATTACAACCTCACCAAAATCACACACAGTTGAACAAAATAAAATACAAGAAATAAAGACACAGAGAAATTTGCAAGGTTCGGCAAAAAACTGCCTACGTCCCCGGAGAGATATGGCTCTTCACTATGAGAATAACAGTACAAGTATACATGAGTTAAATCGACATAACCCAATCCCATATCCCTTGTACACCCACTCACAGAATTTTCCCAAGAGTCTCACTCTACCCCAAGAGTTCTTTCACTAGAATATTTTTCACTCTAGCTCTCTTGATTTTCTCTCAACCCATGTTCAACCTTTTCCATGGGAGAGCCGAATGCTCTCCCCCTTGGATGTTCTCTTTTACACTTCACAAAGGCATAACCAAATGCCTTAATATAAACAAAAGGCCCCGCCTTCTCTCTCTCCTCTTCTCTCTTTCGGCTCATCACACAAGGCCAATTCTTTGCCTTTGTAAAAGCCACAAATCAAGGGCTAGACATCATAATGATGTCCCCCTTTTTCTTTGTCCCTTTCTTGAGCCTAAAGTAGCTAGCACTCCACATGGTTGAGATGAAATTGTTGCCAACTCATAATATGAGCCAATCACAACATAAAAGACGGAACACCTTATCCTCCATACCTGAAAACTTGTGCGCAGATTTTTTCTTGCAAGCCATGGCCCAACCAACAGTAATTAGTGTGAGTGGTAAACCTCCACACTCTCTTGCCACAGTTTGAGCAAGTCGTTGAATATCTGGGTGAATACCAAGTGTTTCCCTCCCAACCTTCTCCTGAAACAAGTTCCATGCTTTGTCCCATGCCAAACACTCCACTTTAATCTTCTTTTGAGCATCCATCTGACCACATGCATCCTCCAAGCGAGTGGGGAATATTATCTTAGACTTGTTGTGCGGGTTAGGAATAGGAACCCCTAATTTGGTTATTTCAATAGGCTCCCATATATAATCGAACAATAACACAAACTTCTTTGTGCTCAAGAACCTGGAGATGTCTTCAGCTTTGTCCGAATGCTGTTTTTGTTTCCACGAGTCGCTGGAAAACCCAATCTTGTCACCAATCTTATCTTGGACAGTTTCAACATTGTGGTCCTTGGATACCACAATCCATATCACGAGATCAAAATCAACATTGAGCAATTTGTTATTGATTTGGGTCAGTAGGGTAGTCTTACCCACCCCTCCCATCCCGTACAATCCAATTATTCCCACATGTTCATCTTCCAGCTGTCTCCAAACCTTATAAAACACAAATTCCATGCCTACAGTTGGTTTCATAGGTCTTTCATGGACTAATTGCCAGGAAGGTTTCTTCTGCGACCTCCGCAAAACTGCCCTTGTTCTTTAAATCATCGACTTCTGCCAGCTTTTTGTACACTTTTTTTCCATACTTGTAGCTGGACAAGTAGTTTTTTGAGCAGTAACCTCCGCAACACAATTTCTGAATTTCTTGAACTCGACCATGCATGACTTCTGCGACTTCATTCTCTCTTTTCCACCTTTTTAATCCACAGTTGTACCTGGTTCAATCGCTCCATTGATCTCTGCAGCTCTGCAACCTCAACCTTTCTCAATACGTCAGCCTTCAAAGAGGTCAGTTCTCGAAAAGAAAGATCCAGAGCTTCGAGGTTTTCTTTGAGCCTACTTATGTACTTTGGTGGTTGAATAAGGGAACCCCAGCAGGGAGATTCAAAAATGGGATCGCTTGGCAGGGATATTGAGACAATGTTACCCATTGCTTGCAGAGAAATATTCAAAGAGAATAAGAAAAAGTGATTTCTAAACTTTTGCTGAGAAGAATGTAGCTAAAAAAGAATAGATCATAATATTCAGCCGGCAGGGATGAGTAAAAGTCTCGAGAGATATGTGGAGTAGGATTGAAGGTGGGTAGACCACCTGAAGGCTACGCTACCGGAATTTATATAGTGTACAAGTTGGACTAATATATGAAGCTAGCAGAAGGTGCTGGCGGGTGGTGGGAGCAACCGGACAAGGACTCATCTGAAGTCTTTGCAAAGACTTCAGTTTAGAGGTTGCAAATGCTGCTCACAAGTCGTCTCTAGACTTTAACTGAAGGACTACCTAACCATAATATGTTAAGTGGACTGCGCAGTTTCCTTGGTTTTATTGCACCAGGAAATGGCGCAGTAAGGAAATTGCGTGCCCTCAGCTAACAGTAATAAAAAAGGATGTGAATAACGAATTTTGTTCCTAATGTGATGCTTGATTCATGTCCACAACAATGAAAGTTGCAGACGTCTTCCTCCAAACAAGGGGCTTTGAACCCATCTGCCCGTCCTAGTCTGCTTTCCTTTTGAGTAATGTTTTGGTGTGATCGTCATAGTACTATCAATTCATTCATGTTATAATACGTGTGACCGTCAAATTAAAAATTTCTCCTCCTTAAACAGCCTCAAAGAGCGAGCTACCTATGACTTACAAGTTTAAATTCCCTTTCCAGCCCCTGCCTAAAACACTACCATGCATCTCACTTGGCATCTCCCTTTGCTCACAATCACACAACTTAAATAGTTCTGTTATGCATAGGTTCTAGGAGGTCGATCAAAATTGTACCGCCTTGAATTTTGAAGCTATCCTTATGCATGTTTTCCCAGTTCAGGAGGAACATAACTACAACTCTCAATCAGTTCCTGCTTGGCTTTTTGCTAGAGTTCATAAAACACATCCTTGTCATGCAAAGTCAAGAACATTGTCGTCACATCGGTCTTCCCCGCACTACCAGCACTCCCAATTTGATGTGTGTAGTCTCGAATTTTCTCGTATCATATTATGCGCAACATACATTGAATATAGTGAGTTTCGAGTCCAATTCAAACCCAGGCATCAAACGGTCACATATTTGTTACTGTTAGCTGAGGGCGCACAATTTCCTTGGTTTCGTTAAATTATTCAGTTCGAATATGAAATTGCCTGCGCGGGAGTTTGAGAAGACGAAGGGGATGGCTCCGGTTGCATTCGATACGACAGGATAGAAACAGTTGAGTTGCGCCACGTGAGTGTTTTGGTACAAGGGATTCATGTCACGAGAAGTGTCCTCCGTGCCATCCCAATCGAAATTGAGCCGGAACTTCTCGGCGGGTTTGTTCTCGCGCTTCTTCGGCTGCTTCCTGCACTTTCTCTCGCTCCCGCTGCTTGGCCTCCTCTTCACGATCACGATCACGGTTCCATTCCCGGCCTCGGTCACGATTCCGCCTCTTCGATTCCCGCTCTCGATCAGAAACGGTGGCGGGGACGGAATTAAAGGGATTCGGGACGGCATGATGGTGTTGTCGGCTTTTATGTTGTTCCGCTTCCTCTCGGCGTAGTTGGAGGGCTCACTGCTTGCGTTCAGCTTTGATTAAGAATACTGGCCTCTAGGACGGCAGCAACGACGAGGAGGCGCCGGCCGCTATCGAAACGCAATCGAAGGAGCGTTTCATTCTGTTAAACAGAAAAAAGTCCCGGGGTACATGGCGGCAGCCAACGTGGATCCAGGTGTATAATCGTCAATTTAGAATTACAAAGTCAGATACCTTTACACAACACCTCTCAGGCGCAAAATTTCCATCCTACCCCTCCCCTGTCCCTTCCACTTATCTTTTTATCGATAATAATCAAAATTTAATACATAATTTCATAAATGTTACATTTTATAAAAGATTTCAAAAAAGACAGAAAATCCACTTAAATAGATTTAAATACCAAAATTAAAACCAAATAAGCATAAATTGAGTCGTTTTTTAAATCAGGAAAAGTTTGGGTTAGCCATAAGCAATAAGATATGTGCGGTCCTCAGCTGCAACATTTTTCCTATCTTGCTTGTCGTAACCATCAGGAGCAAATTAAAAGGCCTTCTCATGGGTACAAGACAGAGGGCAATCATTCTTTTCTCCGTTTTCATCTTCGGCTCAATCATATGGCAAGATCCCATATTTGTTTAATGAATTGGCCAGATAAAGGCCCTACACTTTCGGATCTGAATCCCCTGATTTCATGTGGTTGGCAAATGGAGATAATCTAATTCCAACTTTATCCGTTCATATCTCAATAACAGCTTCAACGACTTCCAAAGCAAATCGACAACGATTCTGCATATATCCACCATATTGGTCTGTTCAATCATTCACTTGATCATTTAGAAATTGATCTGTCAGGTATCCATGGCCTCCATGAATTTCCACTCCATCAAACTTGCACAAGTTTAAATGACCAACTTCGAGGGCGGCCTAGCACTTTGAACAACGATGTAGAAGAGATATGTTTTAGCTTTTATGTGCAAATGGGTTTTAGATTTTGAAGATATTTAGGTTTATTCACGTGAGTTTTTTGTTATATTTAACAGTTTTATAAAAAATGGCATTTATAAAATTGGGTGTTAAGTTTTGGATATTAATGGTAAATACTTGGCCTTCTAAAATTTATTGACTTATGTTTATCAATGACTCATCTAAGAAGGTCAAAATGACGACTTTTTACTATCTACAATGGTTCATGTGTTGTCCACGTGGGTAGTATGGACAAAAAAATTTATACAATGATGAGAAATTTAATAGTGAGAGAGTTATTGGTTAAGCTTAAATATTAAAATGGTCTCTGTGTTTTAGTTATTTGGTCAATTTAGTCCATGTGTTTTCAATTTGATCAATTTGATCCTTGTATTTATCACCGTTAGCCAATTAAGGGCATTTTCATGTGACATCCCACATTGTCCAGGGGAGTGATCCTCAAATGTATATTCTCATCTCTACCTAGCACGAGGCCTTTTGGGAGCTCATTGGCTTCGGGTTCCGTAGGAACTCCGAAGTTAAGCGAGAAGGAGGCTTGAGCAATCCCATGATGGGTGACCCATCGGGAAGTTCTTGTGTGAGTTCCCAGAAACAAAATCGTGAGGGCGTGGTCGGGGCCCAAAGCGAACAATATCGTGCTACGGTGGTGGAGCGGGCCCGGGAAGTGGTCCGCCCCGGGCCGAGATGTGACAATTTGGTATCAGAGCCTAAACCTGGCCGTGGTGTGCCGACGAGGACGTCGGGCCCTTAAGGGGGGTGGATTGTGATATCCCACATCGTCCAGGGGAGTGATCCTCAAATGTATATTCTCATCTCTACCTCGCACAAGGCCTTTTGGGAGCTCACTGGCTTCGGGTTCCATGGGAACTCCGAAGTTAAGCGAGTAGCGCGCGAGAGCATTCCCAGGATGGGTGACCCATCGGGAAGTTCTCGTGTGAGTTCCCAGAAACAAAACCGTGAGGGCGTGGTCGGGGCCCAAAGCGGACAATATCGTGCTACGGTGGTGGAGCGGGCCCGGGAAGTGGTCCGCCCCAGGCCGGGATGTGACATCCATCTAATTTCTATAAAAAAAAAATTATAAATTATTATAAACTAATTTATAAAATTATTTATTTGATTTAAAATATTTAAAAATTAAAAATTAAAAGAAAAATTATTTTCCTCCCAACTCCCTGACCTCCTCCCTAATATTACTCCCTCTCTTTTCTAAGTCACAACCTAATAATTTTTCAGATTGGAAGTTTTATCTCTTATACGTGTTATTTCTCATTGATTTTCATTTTCTATAAAGAAAAATGGTAATTATATCTCATATAATTTTTCTTATGACTTTTTAAAAGGAGATTGAATAAAATGTTCTTATTTGGCTAACATAGACAAACACGAGGACTAAATTAGCCAAATAGAAAATATGGGGACTAAATTGGCTATATGACTATAACACATGAATCATTTTGACATTGGGACGGTTTTTGAATTAATTTTGGATATTGGGGCGGATTTTGAAATTGAGATTTTGTCCCGGGTGGGGAAGAGTGGGGAAAAATGAGTAAGGGGTGAGGTTGAAGATGGGAGAGAGAGACAAAAGTAATGTAGAGAGTGGAGGACCCAATTTTACAGTAAGCTTGTTTGAACTCTTTTATTGTGAGCCGTTTAGATCAAAATTCAATGGCTCAAATTCAGAATTCAATGAGCAAAAATCCAACCGCCCACCCGTGCAATTCTTACCGGCCCGCCCAACTTTACCCACCCATTCCCTTATTAAAATTCCTGGAGAGATTATTTACCGTACCCGTACAAACTTAAACCCGGCAAAAATCTCAGTATAAAACCCCTGCTCAACTCGTCCTCCTTCAGCTCTACTCGTCCTCCTTCAGCTCAACTCGTCCTTCTTCAGCTCACCTCCTCATTCATCCTCATTCCCAAGGGAAGAGCTCCAGTGGTACGTTTTTAATGTAATTTTTGGCATTTTAATACAATGTTCAAAAAGGATAGTCCACTTGTCGCTTCACTTTCTTGTACCATAATTTGTTCCCCTTTCGTTTCTGGAAATGGGAGTGAGGGGGAGTAGAGATAATTTATATTTTGTTTTTATGTTTGATATGAAGCAAAGTAAATTGTCGTTCCATAATCTAGTTTTCAGCTTGAATATTTGTGTGTCTTGTTTAAATGGGTATTGTTATTTTGTTAGTTTTCAGCTTGAATATTTGTGTATCTTGTTTTAAATATATGTTGTAATTTGTTCCGTCTCTCACTGGAAATATCTTAGACCGATCATGATGTTAGAAAGGTATCAACTTTTTTGGTTTGTTTGTTTAATGGAGTTTGATTGCTTGTGTTTGCTTGCTGCAATGTAGAGATGGTTGTGAAGCGGAGGAATGTTATGGTTCCATTTTAAAGGTGATGATGATCAATATGAGCAGGATGAAGGTGAGGTTGAGCAACACGGAATTGATCACCCTGCGAAGTACAATTACTCGTTTGGTAATTGTTGCCTCCACCATTCTCTTGCCGTCCATCGCCACCTCTTTTCACCCCTTGCCTTTCCCCGCGGTGCCATTTGAGCATAGGCCCGTAGGTCCCCTCCGTCAACTTATCCTTCCACCACCACCACCGCCACCTTCAATTCCTTTACCTCCACCCCCGCTGCCTTCACCTCCAATATTGCCTCCACCTTTACCTCCTCCTTTTCCACCTCCGCCAACACTACCTACACCTTCATTTCCGCTTCAACGACCTCCACCTCTACAACCACCACCATCACCACCTTCATTTCCACCTCTTCCACCACCTCCACCTTCACTTCCATCTTCACCACTTCCTCCACCACCACTTCCACCACCGGCTCCACCATCTCTACCACCGCCACCTTCGCTTATACCACATCCACATCCACCACCTCCATTTCCATCTCCACTACTACCACCTTCATCCCCAACTCTACCACCACCTTCACTTCGACGCCCAATTCTTCCACCATTACCTCCACCTTCACTTCCACCTCCACCTATAGCACGGCCTCCATCTCTACCACCACCACCTCCGCATATACCACATCCACCACCTCCATTTCCACCCCCTCCACCACTTCCACCTATAGCACCACCTCCATCTCTACCACCACCACCTCCGCCGATACCACCTCCACCTTCACTTCCACCTCCACTACTTCCTTCACCATTTCCACCTCCACTACTTCCTCCTCCACTTCCACATATAGCGCCACCTCCATCTCTACCACCACCACCTCCGCCTATACCACATCCACCACCTCCACTACTTCCTCTACTACTTCCACCAATAGCACCACCTCCATCTCCATCTCTACCACCACCATCTCCACCTATACCACTTCCACCACCTTCATTTCCATCTTCACTACCATTACCACCACCACCCCTTCCACGCTTCCCTCCACTTCGATGGCCACCACTTCCACCTCCACTACTTCCTCCACCACTTCCACCTATAGCACCGCCTCCATCTCCATCTCTACCACCACCATCTCCGCTTATACCACTTCCGCCACCTTCATTTCCATCTTCACTACCATTACCACCACCACCCCTTCCACGCTTCCCTCCACTTCGATGGCCACCACTTCCACCTCCACTACTTCCTCCACCACTTCCACCAATAGCACCACCTCCATCTCCATCTCTACCACCACCATCTCCGCCTATACCACTTCCACCTCCTTCATTTCCATCTTTGCTACCATTACCACCACCACCCTTTCCACGCTTCCCTCCAATTCGATGGCCAATTCTTCCACCTCCACCTTCATTTCCACCTCCACTACTTACTCCACCACCTCCACCTCTAGCACCACCACCGACTTCTAAGCGTTGGGAAGCCTTTATCTGGCCAGGTATGTATGCTATAGTTTTATTATTATGCTTCTGGTTTAGGCATGATTTTATTGACCGTACCAAAGGGAGAAAGTTACGATGTTTCGTTTTAGCACTCGCTATCACGGCGGAAACAATGACAACAGTAGGTTATGGCGATATAGTTCCAAATACCACTTGGGGGAAAGTATTCGTGGAATTACTGAGTTATTTTGTTTATGTGCTTCTGAGCTACTGGGGGGAAGTATGTTTGATGTCCGTATGCGATATTTTGCTTAATCTAGTAGTAAGATTACTGTTGTGTTTTGGTATCAGCGGAGATAATTCGGACGGTTTTGTAAGTTGGGTAGAGTTGTTAGCTCCAATGGTGGCACCATTTATCTTTGTATTGATAGGGATGTTTGGGTTTCATTACACAGCGAATCTGAGCTTACAGAACTCCCTGTATCTATCAGTTGTGACCATAACAGGTGTTGGATTTGGTGATGTTGATGTTCTTAATACTGCAGGAGTGGTTTTCGGTAGCTTATGGATGTGCATATCCACCCTAATATATGGCACGTGTTGTACCTGTCTAGCCGATAGAATTGCAGCAAGGTTGGGTGTCAATTGAGTATTTGGCACCGTTTTGAGGCTTTTAGAGCTTAGCATGAATTTTTAAATCCTAAAGTTTATATGATGGAGCATTCTAATATGAAATTTTCTTGTTAATTATGTCTTATTTTGAGACTTGATTGTCACTACTAATCTTGTCAAATTGAGCAAAATTATTGTCAGCGGTGGTTCTTGCCAAAAAGAATTGTCGGAAGTCGGGTTGGTCCAACCAAGAACGGCTCGAGGAATCATTCAAATGGGTAGAAATCAAGGAATCGAGGAATCGAACCCAGACAAAGCCTGTTACATGTTGCCAATCCGATTTCCGTACAAATACATGTAACAGAGTGCTTGCATTGCTTGTGATATGGTACATTTGTAAACCCTCTGCTGCTCTCTCCAATTCCTGAGGTCAACTTGTTGGATGTTGGCGGTTTATTTTTATGTTTGTAAGTTCAATTGCCTATTAAGATTTTAGTATTTGGAACGGCAAGAGATCCGAACCTTGCAGGAGTTAGGAGTAGGACTATGTTTAAGCATCATTGTACTGTTTTGAGAATACCTTTGTTGCAATATTGTATCTACTCCTTGTCGTTGTCTAGGTAGTTTGAATGGAGAGATGGTGGTGAACACAAATGTCCCTCAAGTGTGATTCTCAAATGCTTTGAAGACTGCACTTAGGGCTTCCATTTAGTATTACGATATATCGGTATATCTCTTCACTTGTAAGTGAGAGGTTTTAGGTTTGATTCTTGCTAAAAACAAATTTAAATCATATTATTGTTAGCTCATTATGATGCTTAACTCACTCTCCTATCCTCTTAGGCTTGGTTTGGTATTGCTGTGCTTTGAAAAAAAGGTGCTGTGAGAATAAGCGGCTGTGAAATAAAGCCAGCAAAGTGTTTGGTAAACTTTTTTGTAAAAGTGCTTTTGGAAAAAAAAGCAGTATCATAGTGTTTGGTAAACTTTTTTGTAAAACAGTTGTGACTGTGTGAAATGACCAAAAAGGGTATATTACTAGATGTGCTATTAATTTAATTTTCTTAACAAATAAAAGTGAATTACTAAATATATTTTATTTTTAGAAGAAAAATATTTATAAACTTTATCTTAAATATTAATTAGTATACATATATATATATATATATATATATATATATATATATATTAAAACACGAACAAATGATATTGTAATATAACCAAGAAATAACCGATAAATGATCCACATACAACTACAAATACATTACATCACAAATTGGGTTCACAGTTTGAATATATACATACATATAAATACACACACACATATATATATATATATATATATATATATATATAAATATATCAAGAAATAACCTATAAATATCTTCTTATCTTGGATCCTAGAGGCTGCTAGGCCAAATCCAAATGGTTTGCGTCAGCACTCTAACTAGTGGACCCAACCAATTTTCGGACCGGTTAAAAGACCCAACCGGTATCCAAAAGCTTCAGGCGTGCGCCTGTCTCCAGTCGTTTCAGACTTTCAGTGCGTTTCCAGTACTACCATGGCTTCAATTCTATTACCTCTACCCCGCGCGAAGGAGATTCGGTGAACCAATTTTCTGTTCTATTCATACCCTTTACTATACATATATACATATATGTGTATCTGTCTATATTTCTTCTGTTTTAATTCAATCCCTATTATTTTCTGTTTGGCTTCTGGGAAAATTAGGAATGCGGCATCGGACATCTTAAAATTTGTATTTCCAATGGTTAAATTCTAATTTTTTATTGTTTTCCTGAATTGGGTCGGAAATAGTTATTGTAGAAATGTGGATTATGTGAAAAATATAGTACGTTTGATTTCAATTCTTGCCTAGTATTTGTCTGAAGCCTTATGTTTTGTTCATGTTATCTGATAGGTTCTGGTACAGAAGAATTTTTTCCACAAACCATATCACCTTCCCCAATTAATTTTTCCCCACCCTCCATCCCCAATTGTTTTTCCCGACACCCATACCCTCATCCCTTTGCTCTTCCCACCCCTCTTTCCCTAATCTCCCCATCCCTAATTTGAAAAATCCAAACAAATAAATGAGAAGCTTACCTGGAGAAACATGGAGAACGAGAGAACGAGTTCGCTAGTTTTTGGAACGAAAGAACGAGAGAACGAGAGAACGAGAGAGACCTCAGAGCTTGCGAGAGAGCTCTGGAAAGGTGAGAGCGTAGGTGAAGGGAAAGGGAGGGTAGTTTTGGGTTATTCATATTTCATTAAACCTGTACACTGTTCACCCGTGTGTGGGTGAAAATAAGCTGCTTTTGGAAGCTGCAAATTGCAGCTTCTTGTCATCTCCTGGTTTTGGGCTTTTTTTCACCCTCAACTTTGAAACAAAGCTGTTTTTCAAAGTTTACCAAACACCAAAAATTTTCATAGCTTTTTTTCATAGTAGCTTTTTTTTTAATCACCTCACTCCCAAACAAGCCCTTAGTGTAGGTAATATTATTTATTCAAAGATTGCACCTAGGGCTACAAGGAGGCCACGTGAACTTTGAATGGTTGATTTTGATTACAAGCGTGCCACTACTGGGTATTGCTCACGCTTGATTTTCTTATGCCTTGCCTGTCAAGAACGAGCTTTCATACTTTCGTAGTGAATGCCAAAGTAACAATTATAAACGGAATAAAAATAGTTTTAATTTGTTGTCAATTTATATATGGTTCTTAACTTGTTATACAAGCATATATCCTTATATAGTTTATTCTAACACATTTCCTTTTGGAAGAGTGATTTTTCAGTCTGCCCAGAATACAAGGCGGTACGCCATATTTTATTGTGCAAGTGGAGCAAAGTGTTTTCAAGTTTTCATTTAATTGAATAATGACATGTGGTGTATCGTTATGTATTTCGGGCACATTAAAAAATCTCTCATTCTAAAGAAACGCTTAATTAAGAGTAGTTGCCTGGCCTACTATTCCACCCATTTATATTCTTTCACCACTAGATGCTTAAACAAAGCAAATGTTAATTCAAATAAAAATTGAAGGAAAACAAAAGCTCAAGTGATCAGTCAATATTTAATCAATAAATAATTCTTAAACTCACAAATGTCGTATAATAAGAGGTTGCTCATGGCCATTTTTGTCTTGTTCTTTTTTCTTAACTAACTCCATGTGAAAAAATTGTCATAATTCTCAAAATGTTCATAAAACACATTTAAATTGAAGACTAGACTGAGCAAGTCATGGGGTTGGTGAGAACCGTCGCTTGTTCCATCCACCTAAAGCAACCACTCACAATTTGTGAAAGAAAATTGTGCGTGTCTGATCCGTAATATAGTGCGTAATTGGGTTGGTAAGAACTATTATTTGTTTCAAGTCAATCGCTTATGGTTATACGTTTTAACGTTTCTATATAATTGTGAGTGTTTGATCCGTAAGATAAGAACATAATTGACTTAAAATATCGTATCAATTATGACATATAAAGTAAGTTTTATTTCAATAAGAGGATAAGAAATAACATGGAAAGAATTCAATGTCATGTCAAGAGAAATTTACACATTACATTGCATTATTAAATCGAAAATGTGCTCAAACTCAAATGTCCCACATGCGTGGAACCAATCAAGACACACGTCTCACAAAACACACAAAAAAAGTAATGTGAAGGGATCATTTTTGCGTTGAGTGCATGCTCTCCTCAGCCCACCGACCTCCAATTCAACCTCTACACCTACCTCCTTTCCATCTCCCTTCCCACCAACACCATAGTCCCAGTCCAATTCCTTCATTCTTTCTCCTGATTTCTCAAAGAACCCATCTCTCTCTCTCTCTCATCAATGGAGGCCAAGCTGCTGATGGCCTCCTCTCCTGCCACTCTTTCATCTCCCCACGTTTCCAGTTCAAGACCCAATTATTTACTGCCCTTGAAAGCAATGCAATCCAACAGTTTCGCATGCCTCAGTTCTTCCTTGCCAAAGAAACCGAATTTGTCTGTCCAGGCTGCTTCGACCTCCATTGGGTACAAATACAATAACCCTTTTGCCTTAACTTGTTGGGTTTTATGATTTTCCATGTTTGTGCTTTTATGGTTCTCTTGGTTATTCTGTTTTTATGAGATTTCTATGTATATTCTGCTTTTGTATTGTTATTCTTTTTCCTGGAAATTGGCATACTTTAATTTTTTTCTGTGCACATATTATCCAACTATGCCAATTGTTCAGTACTCCAATTCATATTAACTACATCGATTGTTCAAAGATATTATTTTGAAATAGTATTCCAGCACTTGATTGTTTTGGTTAATTGTTAGGGAGTTTTTGCTTGATGGATTGATTAATGAGTTGGGCAACTTCAAATACTCCGGTTAATTCCAGTGCAAGTATTCCTGTTAGTTCTAGTCCAAGTAATCCGGTTAGTTCAAGTTTCCGGTTAGTTGAGTGATAGATGAACTGTTTACAATGAAAGAGATATTTTTTCTTGTATCGATAAGACATAATGTTGTGATTTCAAATTTTAAAAGCCATGGACAATTATAGCTTGAAATTCACTTTTACTGTGAATTATGAATGAAAATACTGTCGTTTAACTTTTCCATCGTTCATCGTAAAAATGCATATTATTGATTACTGGGTGGATTAGGAGCATCTTGCTTTCAATTTACTTTGGCTAGGTTCTAATACTATGCTGCCTATTTGTGAAGATCATTGGCTACGAAGAAAAGGGTGGATGAAACCGATAGTTTGACCCTAGAAGGTATAAGACATTCTTTGATCCGGCAGGAGGATAGCATAATTTTTAGCCTGTTGGAGAGAGCTCAATATTGTCATAATTTGCCTACATATGACCCCAATGCTCTCCCTGTTGATTGGTTCCACGGCTCCTTGGTAGAACACATTCTTAAAGAAACAGAAAAACTTCATGGCCAGGTATGCTAAATCTCAACGTGAACAATAAGAACACTCAGGGAAAGGATTATTGTGGGTTTCTTATTGACTTTGCATTGCGATTAGGTGGGAAGATTCAGCAGTCCTGATGAGCATCCTTTCTTTCCAGATGATGTACCTGAACCAGTGTTGCCACCTCTGCACTACCCTCAGGTAAAACATAACATAAATTAGGAACAATGAAGTTGATTATGCCCAAGCTTGTGCTTATCTTTACTTAAGAACAGCAGAAGGGCCACATGCAGGCCTGGTGTGGCGATGGCCTCCCATATCCTCCATGTGGCTGTTTTCAGTTTTTACATAATTTTAAGAATATATGTAATAGTTTAGATAATTCTGAAAACATACGGTTATTACCCCTCCCCTGCAAGGCTGCAAGGGACAATCCATGAGAAACATTTGAAAAGGTCTCATAAATAACTTGAACGAGTCTGGTTATGATTGAGAAAGTTGTGTTGAACATGGGGATTTTATTACCTTTTTTGGCCGATGTTTTCAGCTCAACATGGTCTAAAGCACAGAGAATGGAGTCTTTTCATGGTTTTACATGCTCAAAAGAAATTTATATCTAAAACTATTTAAGAGATAACTTGATCTGTAACATTCCTAGATCAATTAAAAATGGTAGTCAACTATGTGTATCCGTCTGCAACAAAAAATATATTCAGAAAATTTGATTTTACCAAAAAACTAGACATTTACAATCTAACACCGATGGGAAACAGTTAAAGAAACAATGTCTTGTTGGTCATTGTTTAACTGAAAGTTCACAACAATGATCTTGCCCTTCCAATTGCCCTTCCAATAGGAGGGCTTTCTTTTCATCTCCCCGCTTTCTGCATTGGTCCTATTTGTACTACCATTGTTGTGTGGCAACGGCAATCGTTGTTCTCATTTTCTGAGTGGCAGCTACTTTCATTCTGAATATAAATGTCCAACTTGCAAACAGGTTCTGCATCCCATTGCCAACTCTATTAACATAAACAGCAAAGTTTGGGAAACGTACTTTAGAGATATTATTCCAAGACTGGTTAAAGAAGGAGACGATGGTAATTACGGTTCAACTGCTGTTTGTGACACAATGTGCTTGCAGGTATTGAAATTGTACCTAATCTTATACTTGGCACAATCCATTTCTTGTTCATTTTCTTCTAGAACAATATTATGCATGTGATTTCTTGGCCCTAATAGATTCAGTAATTAATTGTGAGTAGTTTTTAAATTAGCATATCTATATGCTTACCGGGATTCCTATGATCGCAGGCTCTGTCCAAGAGAATCCATTATGGTAAATTTGTTGCAGAGTGCAAATTTCGATCCAATCCAAATGCCTATGAAGCTGCCATTATCGAACAGGTACATGGTCTTGAATGTATTTCTCTATCCTTTTGTCACAAGTAGTTTTGGATGTTCCGCACTCTTAGTCTGTTTTCTTCATTTTTTTTCAGAACAGGGACAAGGTGATGGCTTTGTTGACATATCCAACGGTTGAGGAGGCAATCATAAAGAGGGTGGAAATGAAGGCGAAAACTTACGGGCAAGAAGTGACCTTGTACGAAGGGGAAAAGAAAAATCCCAACCTGGTTTATAAGATAAAACCAACCTTGGTTGCAGATTTATATGGGGATTGGATCATGCCAATGACAAAGGAAGTTCAAGTGGAATACTTGTTAAGAAGGTTGGACTGAGAGAAAGTTAAACCAGTATTTAATATCTATTTCTATCCACGTACATAAATTTGTGCTTTTTGAAATTGTGCTTTTTTCAGAAGCATGGGGAGCTGCTTATGCTTTTACCTGTAATTTTACGATTTGATGTGGATGCTAAGAGGGGTGCAAAGACATGTTATTGTTGTATGATTAAAATAAGTATAGGCCGTTTTGCAGTCTATCTATCTATATATGTGCGCGTGTGTGTAAGTTTTGCAGCCCACTCTATCTTACTTAAGTCTTGAATGTTAGTACCACCCAACTAAAACTGTTGGGGTTATTCTAGACACCCATCCCCATTATTTTTGTTTTCGAAGTTCCATTTGAATACTGTTATTGGCGCTTGAAAATATTCAAAACTCACTTCTCAAAATGTAAACTTTTTCGCACATTATTATAAGCGAGGAGGGCTAGTGATGTTATGTTTGTAACTATTTTTGAAAGAGTTAAAAATATTTCTTAACAACCAAAACCACTTATGAATATATGTGGCGGAAAACTTAGAACTACTTTTAGATTATAGAAGCACTTTCTTAGGAAACATGTTTCCAAGTGTTTTATGTTTCTCTTAGAAGAATTCACAATATAAGTACTTGTAAATTATGTCCGTGTTACAAAAATATTCTCATGCAACATTTACAGAGTGAGGACTGAGGAGAACTACCCTCTTTAAATTATGTCCTTGTTGCTAAACTATGTGCACAGAAAAAGCAGGTGGATTAGATTTGGGTCTTGTGCATTTGTGCTTTTATCTGAAAAGGCACACGGTTTACAACGTGCCAAACGACAACTATCATAACCCTATTTGATTTGGTTTGCTTTGAATAACTTGATCTTGCTTGGTCCACAAACTTATGTGAACCTAGCCAAACCATAGCAGAGGAAAAAGATGTCATTCATTACACATTAGATATTAGTAGAAATATTCTTCTGTTTTAGGGAGGGGTTTAAATGTGAAGACGTTATGCACCTAGCCAAACCATAGTTGAAGAAAAATATGTCATTCATTACACATTAGACGCTAGTAGAAATATTCTTTTGTTTTAGGAGAGGGGTTTAAATACGTGGCATCGAGTGTAGATGTGTAGACTTTATGCACCAAGCTTAACATTAGCTAAAGAAAAAAATGTCATTTATTACACATTAGACGGTAGTAGAAATATTCTTTTGTTTAAGGGATGGTTTAAATACGGAGCATCAAGTGTACTGTAACTTAAATTTTCTAGATAAGTAGCTCAAAAAACTGAAAAGCAAAGTGCTTTTTAGACACAGCTGTCCGGAGCAACTGCAACTGCTTGGGAGAGACTGGTAGAGTAAGAAAGCAATGGAGAAAGAGAGAGGTATTGTGGTGGTGGTGCTTTTGTGCTTGGTGGTGGTGATGGAACTTCCAGAAGCATCCGCTACGAGATATACGGTGGGAGGGAACATGGGTTGGACTAGCAACGTCAACTACACTCTTTGGGCTCAGGATAACTCTGATCCATTAAATTTTTGCTTTTTCTGTCAATGTTTTATTTTTGTTCTCCCTTAGTTAATTCACAGCTCAAATTTTTTATTTTTTTGGTTGATGATGCTTCCGAGTGTGTGAGATGTGAAAATGGCCTAATGGGTTGTGCTCAAAATCTGCTTTTCCCCTTTTGTTTGATGAAATAAAAGCATTTTTTTTTTAAAAAGTTGATTTCTTGATGCGTAAAGTTCAAGTTAAAAATCAATTTTTTCCGCTGAAAAATGCAGGAAAAAAAATTTGGTTATTCAAGTTATGAGAATGCATGTGTCTTTTGGTTTTTGCTGTGTAGAAAAGCCAGTGTCTTCTTATATGTTTGTCTTACAACAATTTATTTTGTCGTACAACAATTTACTTCCATATTTTAATGTATATTTTGGTTAGTTCTAAAGGGTAGTGGATGAAATAGAAATCTCGAAAATGAACAGGAATGTGCGGAAATCAATTTCTTAGTAAAAATTCACCCAACACTACACGAAAACTTCAAATAAACAAGTACCAAATATTAATTTACTACCAAGAAAACTATATATTTTATGCTAGTAGTAGTTGCTAATTCTGTTTTTCTTTTTCCACCAGTTTTTGTGTATGATAGGAACCAAAAGGATGTGCTAGAGGTGAACCAGACAAACTATGTTCGTGCAATGCTGAAAATCCCCTTCACAACTGGTCCACCGGAGCCGGAAGAGATCTGGTTCCACTGAATGAGCCAAGGCACTACTACTTCATTAGTAGCAATGGTTTCCGCTACGGTGGCATGAAGATTGTCGTTGAAGTTGAAAACATGCCTTAGTTATGTTGTGTTTTAGTATTCTGGATCAGTGTGATCATATGACGGTAATAATCTGTGTGTTTTAATAGAGTTATACTATGTAATTGATATGTCATGAATTACAAACACGCTGTGTGTTTTAACACAACGTGAGTGTGCGATTCAAAATCACATTGAATTTCACATCGAATTTCGCTTCTCATTGTTTGGTTCTTTAAAGAAATCCATAACCCACAAGTAACTTTGAGCTGGATTTCACCATTTTGCTCTAAGATTTAACTTACAAGATTGCCTAATTAACTTCGAAAGCAGTAAAACTGCCGTTAAACGTAAGATTACTGACAACTGCACATTCAGACAAGAGAAGATTGTCCGATTAACCTGGTTTGAACACGGTAATCAACCAACACTTAATCTTAATCTATTTATTTTTAATCACTAAACTCTCAAACTTAATTAATGTATAAACAATTAGGTTCTTGCAATTATGAACAGGCACAGCTTTAACATTTTTTAACATAAAAGGTCAAACAAGAGAAATATAATATTGCACATAGGAACCCAAGTTGTCTAGACAAGTAGCCCGCGGTACCTGTAGATCTGGAAACTGAAACCTTAAACAAACAAACTAACCCATCAAAACTAAAAGCTCAAAAGCAAAGTGCTTTTCTAGACAGAGCTTTCCAGAGCAACTGTTACTGCTTGTGAGAGACTGATAGAGTGAGAGAGAGAGCAATGGAGAAGGAGAGAGCTACGGCGGTGGTGGTGCTTTTGTGCTTGGTGGTGGTGATGGAACTTCCAGAAGCATCAGCTACAAGATATATGGTGGGCGGGAAGGTGGGTTGGACCAGCAATGTGAACTATACTATTTGGGCTCAGGATAAGCACTTTTACAATGGAGACTGGCTCTGTAAGCTAACCTTTCTTTCTCTTCTCTCAGATCCATTAAGTATTTGCTTTTCTGTCAATGGTATTTGTTCTGTTAGTTAATTCACAGATCAAATTTTCTATTATTTGGTTGATGATGCATGTGAGTGTGTTAGATGTGAAAATGGCGTAAAGGGTTGTGCTTAAAATCTGCTTTTTCCATTTTTCTTTGATGAAATAAAAGCACTTCTTTGTAAATGTTTTTTTTTCCTGATGTGTAATGTTCAAGTTCAAATTCAGTTTTTCCTGCTGAAAATGCAGGAAAAAGGAAGAAATGATTACAATTTTGGTCATTCAAGTTATGAGAATGCATGTGTGGTTACTTTAATTGCTTAAATTTGTTATAAACAGTTTAAATATAATCAGATTACCAATTACGGAGGTTTTCTGAATTTTGTTTCTTGCTGTGTAAGGCTTATGCTAAATCTTAGTTAATTATTTAAGTATTAAAATGTTAAAACTCAGATTTGCCTACTGAAAAAAATATGCAGGAAAAGGAAGAAGGAGCATTTAAATTTTGGTAATTATCTTCAAAGTCCACAGCATACAAGATTTCTGTTATGTTTTAGTATTTTGTATCTATCATCCTGGCTGATTCAGATATGCAACTTTTTCTAGTTGTTTTCCACTTGGCTTTTTGGCTTTTTCTGTTAAGAAAGCCACTGTCACAGTTCCTGTCTTATTATATGATTGTTATACAACAATTTACTTTCATATTTTAATGTATCTTTTGGTTAGTAAACTAAAGGGAAATCCGAAAATGAATAGGAGTGCGGAAATCAATTCCTTAATAAAAATTTGCCCTATACTACACGAAAACTTCAAATAAGTAGAAAACCATATATTTTAAGCTAGTTGTTAATTCCGTTTTTATTTTCCCTCTAGTTTTTGTTTATGATAGGAACCAAATGGATGTTATAGAGGTGAACCAGACAAACTATGTCTCGTGCGATGCTGAACATCCCCTTCACAACTGGACCACCGGAGCCGGAAGAGATGTGGTTCCGCTGAATGTGACAAGGGACTACTACTTCATTACTAGCAAGGGGTACTGCTATGGTGGCATGAAGCTCGCCGTTAAAGTTGAAAACATGCCTCCACCCCCCGAAGCTGCCCCAGTGATGAGCAAGAGCAGTGACCTAACACCTGCTTTCGGGTCCCAGTTTGTATTGCCCGCAGTGTTCGCCATTGGCACAATGTGGGACGTTTTAGTTCGCTGTGAACGCATATGATCCTTAAACTTGAGCTAGCATTGATGGGATTATCGAAATTCACTAAACAGTGAGGATTATCCATATCAAAATTAGACTATTCTTCTAGCTAAGTAAGTTAAGCCCTTGATTTTTGAAGCAAATTGAGATTACCTTCCACTTTACTTAGATCTAATTTTCTTTTGGTTTTTGGGGTTTGTGATCTGTTGGTGTTGTTTTTGTTTCACCTTGATGGAGTAGAAATTGGACAATGGTGTTTTGAATGAGGAAGATTTTAAGTGTTATTTTAATGGATGATTTTGAATACTTTATTTATTGGAGTATATTCACATGCCTTGATTCCTGAAGTTTGTGGAAATTGACTGTATTTTATTTCGTGATCCTCCAAGCATGGAGCTGGATCCAACCGTTTAAGCGTGTCGTTTTGAGCGTCTCTACAGCTCAGGCGGATTGAAGGTCAACCCATGCAACTCTAACTCATCGTTTACAATCAATTTCGATCACGTGATTGAATACTCGTCGGATGATGAACAAATGCAATCGGTAAACAGCTTAGCATTGGCTTAATGATTAATCATCACCTCTAAATTCTAAAAGAGAGAGACATGAATCAAATGATCCATGCACAAGAAGAAAACTTGCATTAAATCCAGGTTACACGAGCATATATGACCCTCAAAACCAAGTCTTTGTTGCGTCCATTGTGATGAACTTGTTCTACCAGTCGTACGACCAGTTCGAAAGCACTTCAAACTTCAATGGGTTCGGTCTTATTGTCAACCGCAATCCCTGTAAACATACATTTGCTTCCCAATAATTAGATTAATCTAGCTAGTTCGTACTTAGATTACATTTCACTGAAGAACACATTTCTTACAGAAAGGGAGTTGTTACTAGAAAAAATAAGATCACATGGTTTGATAAACCACCACAGGGTGCCTTTGTGGTTTGGGGACGAATTCCAACCCATATTTTGACACGTTTGACCCTGATATTTACCAAACACCGGACTAGGCACGTGGTGGCCGACATTTGAAGGTGACGAAGCCATACTAACATGCATGTGAAGTAACGAACATAAATAAAACTTATAAATTTAAATACAATGCTTATGTAATTATGGAACATGTTCAAAATATATAACTAATTCGAGACACTAGAAAGGAAATAATATAAAATTGAATGAACAAAGGAGTAGGTTCTATGCCGAGAGGACTTGAAGATGCCGATGCGGGAGTGCCCTGACGCAGGGATGGTACGCCTCGAATCTAAGTCCTAAGGGAGCGCAAAACAAACATGAGTGGATCATGTTGATATATATATATATATATTTTTTTTTTTTTTGAAACATTTATCAACATACTAACCCCCAAAGTTTTAAGAAAACTAATAGCGTAATATGTAATAGGTTTTCCGAAAACCCTAGAATGCCAGAAAACCTTTATAAAACAAATCTCGTATATAGTGTGCCAAATAGTGGTATCCAATAACAATATCTCTCGGCCCAATGCCAGATTCTATGTCTATGCACCAGAAGCCAGAGATTATTTTTCCCGGCCCAATGTTAGCTCCATGTCTCTCGGCCCGAAGCCAACAACCATATCCCTCGCCCGTAGGCGGAACAGTGATCACTAGATACGCACAAAACATTGAACATAGTTTTTCCAAACATAGGTACATATATCTCAAAACATCTTCATAGCATAAAGTCATCCATCATCTATACTATAAAGAAGTGTGTAAAAGCATGTTCTAAATAGGATATAGTCATCCATCATATATACTATAAAGGACATTAGTTCGATCAAATATGGTATTCCAAAATATTCGCAACATAACATAATATCTTATAAAACGTTTCGTAAAACGTAATCATTAAATCATGCTTTTCATGTATGCATTTCTACAATTAAACATGCATTTTAGAAGGGGTCCACTCACCTCACACCGTTGGCGAAGAGCCGTGCAAGCAAGGGTAGATGGGAACGCCACTAACAAACACACCTAAGCGCATAAAGTGACCAATTAATAAAACTATATTATGACAATTGAATTTCGGGAAACAGACGCGTAAACGGGTTCAGGACATCGAAATTAATCTAGAAGGGGTCCCGACCGAAACCCAAAAAGTCAACATAGACCAGTCAACGTTGATTGGAAGTCAACTGTCAACGGGACTGGGTCAAACGGCAATGGCCTTCCAGATCCTCCATGTGGCTGTTTTCGGTTTTTACATGATTTGAAGAATATATGTAATAGTTTAGAAAATTCTGAAAACATACTGTCATTATCCCTCTCCTGCAAGGCTGCAAGGGACAAACTATGAGAAACATTTGAAAAGGTCTGATAAATAACTTGAACGGGGCTGATTGTGATCGAGAAAGTTGTGTTGAACATGAGGGCTTTGTTTCTTTTTTGGCCGATGTGTTCAGCTCAACATGGTCTAAAGCAAAGAAAACGGAGTCTTTTGATGGTATTACGAGCTCAAAAGAAAATTACATCCGAAACTATTTAATAAATAACTTGATCTGTAACATTCATAGATCAATTTAAAATGGTAGTCAATTATGTGTATCCATATGCAGCAAAAAATATGTTAAAAAAATTTGATTTTACCGAAAAACTAGACATATAAAATCTAACGCCGATGGGAAACAGTTAAAGAAACGTCTTGTTGGTCATTGTCAAACTGAAAATTCACTACAATGATCTAGCCCTTCCAATAGGAGAGCTTTCTTTTTATCTCCCCGCTTTCTGCATCTGTCCTATTTGTACTGCCATTGTTGTAAGGCAACGGCAATCGTTGTTCTCATTTTCCGAGTGACAACCACTTTCATTCGGAATCTGAATATATATGTCCAACTTGCAAACAGGTTCTGCATCCCATTGCCAACTCTATTAACATAAACAGAAAAGTTTGGGAAATGTACTTCATATGGACAATTTTAAGTATATATCATGTAAAAAATAGTTTACAAGATCAACCATAAATAGGAGAGGAATACAAGAAAGAAAGTGGAGGAATGGTGCGGACAGGGATGGCAGCTCAGCAAGCATGAGTGAAGACCTGACCTCCACTATCTCTAACTTAAACTAATACCTAGCTTTACATGATGAGGGAATATTGCTCTTAAATAAGCCTAAAGTAAACAAACAAGCAGCTAACCCTAGCCGAAAGTAAGATGACAATGAGTTGTTATCCATCACCAACTAAACAATGACAACTAGACAAACCCTACCACCAATAATAATAGATACTTCAATACTCCCCCTCAAGCTGGATCGAGAGTTCTTCTGGATCCAAGCTTGAAGAGAAGACGATCAAGTTGTGCAGAAGGCAGAAGCTTGGTGAATACATCGGCAAGTTGATCACTGGAACGAACAAATACAGTTTGTAATAGCTTGGACTGAACTTGGTTGCGAACGAAATGACAGTCAACCTCGATGTGCTTTGTGCGTTCATGGAAGACGGGGTTGGCAGCAATATGCATTGCTGCTTGATTGTCACAGTGAAGAAGAATTGGTTTGGAGGAGATGATTTCAAGATCACGTAGCAACCTCTTTAGCCAAATTAGTTCGCATGCAGTCGATGCCATTGCACGGTACTCAGCTTCTGCGCTTGACCGAGCTACAACAGATTGCTTTTTGCTCTTCCACGTAACGAGGTTACCACCAACAAGAGTGCAGTAACCAGTTGTGGATTTGCGATCAAGGACATTGCCTGCCCAATCAGAGTCTGTGTATCCTTCAATGGTGAAGTGTCCGTTGTTTTGCATGAAAATCCCAGTAGATATTGAGCTTTTCAAGTATCGAATGATCCTTTTAACTAGTTGCAAATGATGAGATGAGGGAGAATGCATGAACTGGCTGACAAAGCTAACAGCATAAGCAATGTCAAGTCGGGTTATAGTCAAATAGATAAGTTTTCCTACCAACCTTTGATACTCCGATGCATTTTCAAGCTGGATGCCTGAGGTTTCATCCTTGAAATTTGTTGGTAGTGGTGTTTTGGCAGGCTTGCAATGCATCATATTTGCTTCTTCTAAAAGATCTAGAACGTACTTTTGTTAATTTAGAAACAAACCAGTTGGAGATTGATCCATTTCGATTCCAAGAAAGTATCGAAGTCTGCCAAGATCTTTGATTTTGAAGGTTGAATGTAATGTGGCTTTGAGAGCAGTTATTTCTTCTGGATTATCTCCCGTGACAATAAGATCATCAACATAAACAAGTACCACCAATCTTCCATGCGTACCAATCCTAGTGAACATTGAAGAATCTGCATTGCTTCGTTTAAAGCCGGATGACATAAGGAAAGAACTAAGTTTTGAGTACCAAGCCCTTGGAGATTGCTTGAGACCGTAAATAGCCTTGTGAAGCTTGCAGGCTATTCCTTGTTCCTTTTCTCGTTCATGACCAGGTGGTAGTCGCATGTATACCTCTTCTTCTAACTCTCCATGTAGGAAGGCATTTTTTACATCCATTTGATGTAGAGACCAGTTTGAATTGATAGCCACCGAAAGAAGCACTCTAACTGTTTCATCTTTGCCACAGGGGCAAAGGTTTCTTTGTAATCTACTCTGAAGGTTTGTGTGAAGCCCCTTGCAACTAACCTTGCCTTGTGCCGCTCTATGTTTCCATCTGAGTGAAATTTGGTCTTATAAATCCATCTTGCCCCAACCACACGTTGACCTTTTGGCAGAGAAACAATGCTCCAAGTTTGATTTTCATCAAGTGCCTTCAGTTCTTCAAGCATGGCTTGCCTCCATACAGGAGATTGGTGTGCCTCTTCGAAGGATCGAGGCTCAGAATTTTGGGATAACTTGGTCACAAAGACAGCATGAGATGGAGAGCTCTTGCTATGAAAAGCCATTTGTCCAATAGGATGTCTAGGCGTGTAGATTTCAAAATCATCAAGCCTGGCTGGAGGTTGTCTGTTTCGAGAAGGATTCCTTCGTGGAGGAGGAGGTTGTTCAAGTTGAGGCTCTCTCCTTTCGAGAATGACTTCTTCATTATCTGCTTCCATACTTTCAGGAGCTGGCTCTATCTCAACAGCTTCATTTTGCGGTGTTGACAGCCTTGTATCATCAAGGAAGAGAGGGGTAGGAAACACTTCATATGAGAGCTCCCCCTGAGGTTCATCATCATGCATTTGAAAGAAGGAGTGAGTTTCATCAAAACGCACATCCCTGGATACACATACCTTTCTGGTCTTAGAGTCGTAGCATTTGTATCCCTTTTGGGAAGTTGAGTAACCTACGAATGCACATTTGATAGCCCTTGGATCAAGTTTATCTCGGTGAATAGTTTGAATGTGCACATAGCATACACATCCAAACACACGGAGATGACTTATGTCAATTTCTCTCCCCTTGAGAATTTGGTAAGGAGATTTGAACTTCAAGATTCTACTAGGAAGGCGATTGATGATGTATGCAGCGGTTTGTATAGCTTGAGACCAGAACTTCTTTGGAACTTTTGCTTGTAACATTAGTGATCGTGTTTTTTCAAGCAAATCTCGGTTCTTTCTTTCTGAAATGCCATTTTGTTGTGGCGTTCCTACACAACTTGTTTGTTGCAAAATTCCATGCTCACTTAAGTAAGTTGTCATGATTTTGGAAGTGTACTCAGACCCATTATCAGACCTTAAGATGCCAATTTTAGAGTTAAAATGATTTTGAATTAATTTATGAAAATTTTTGAAACACTGGAAAGCTTCATGCTTGAATTTAAGTAAATACACAAAAGTAGTTCTAGAGAAATCATCAATGAACGATATGTAAAATCTGTAACCATCAAAGGACTCTAAGGTGGCAGGTCCCCAAATGTCAGAATGGACTATTTCAAAGGCTTTGGTAGCTCTAGAGAGAGTGTGGGGAAAGGGTAACCTGATGAACTTAGATTTTTGACAAACTTCACAATCTGGAATCACTTTACAGAAACTAGGAAAAAGAAAAGACATAACATGTGAAGAAGGGTGAGCTAATCTCATGTGCCACAGCTGCTCCTTGTTTACAGTGCTTGAGTTTACGTAGAAACTTTTTGGGAAACTTGAAGAGAATTTGACATAGTACAGTCCATTGAGAAAGAACCCTTTACCAATCGTTTCCTTCGAAACTTGGTCCTGGAAAATCACATAGTGAGTTGAAAAAATTGCAAGACAATTTAGCAAATGTGTTATTTTTCCTACTGACAATAGTTTGAAAGGAAAAGAAGGGACATGCATGACAAAGGATTCTTTTTTACTCGAGAAGATTTTGAGTTTCCCTCTGCCTACTATACGAACTTTGGTGCCATTAGCTACGGAGACAAAAGAAGGAGTGGAAAAGTTTTGAAAATCATTTAGTAAAGATGCATCGTTAGTCATGTGATCTGAAGCTTCTGAGTCAACTATCCAAAAATCACAACTACTACTAAGATCCAAAGCAATGGAGATAGTTACAATAATACCTGGCATGTCATTTTGTGACACTGAGTTTGATTGTTCGAGGAAGCCAGCAAACTTGCCGAGCATGGCTGAAGGAGTTTCATGATTTGTTGCTCCTTGTTTCTGTTGCAAGAAGTTAGCGAATTCATTTATGAGAGCAATGGGACTAGAGGAAGAGTTTATCACATTATTGGAGACATTGTCGCAAACAAGATTTCCTCTAGGAGTGTAGGCAGGCTTCATTTGGTTTCTTGGTGCTCTTCCATCGTCATTGAACTTAGGTTTAAGTTCTGGATAAAGAATCCAGCACTTCTCTTTTATGTGTCCAATACCTGTACGACCTATCTTCACACAGTGAGAACACTTTAAGTCTGGTCGTTTTCCCTTGTATGGTCTGGAGAAGGTGAAGGCTCTTGCTTCTGATGGCCTAAAATTTGATTCTCCAACGACCATGTCTGCGTTCATGACCTTCTTTCTTACTTCTTCACGTTGAATAACGTTGCAGACCATCTGTAAAGTGGGAAGTTCAGGTGTCATTAAGAGATGGCTTCTAAGGTCTTCATAATCTGGTCCAATGCTGGCAAGCAACTGGAACACTTTGTCTTCTTCAACACTTTTTAAAAGAATGGTTGTGTCCGTGGTATGAGGTCTGTAGAGATCCAATTCATTCCATTTGGCCTTCAAGTTGCCAAGATGTTGAACAAAAGAGAGATTTCCCTGTTGTAATTCCGTAAGATCTTTCTTCAGCTGAAAGACTCGCGCAGCATTGTTTAGATCTCCATACATGTCTCGTACGGAATTCCAAAGTTAGTGAGATGATACTGAGTAGCTGAAAATCTCAGCCATCTTTGGTTCCATAGAGTTTAACAGCCAAGACATGATAAGTTGATCTTGGGATACCCATGCTGCATAATCCGGCGCAGTTGTTTCGGGGATGATGTCATCCTTTTGAATGAATGGGAGCTTTCCACGTCCTCCAAGAGCGAGAGAAATAGCTCGTGACCAGGGCAGGTAGTTGAATTCATTTAGAAGCACAGAGCTCAAACGTTGAATTGGATTGGTATCCATGGTTTCGTTTTTTGAAGTTTTTTCTGCTGGTGTGGCCATAATGGCTCAACTGGTTTGGATTTGGTGGGTTTTTCGGAAGAACACAGAAGCAGGTCCAAGAGGAATCACTGCTCTGATACCATATGGACAATTTTAAGTATATATCATGTAAAAAATAGTTTACAAGATCAACCATAAATAGGAGAGGAATACAAGAAAGAAAGTGGAGGAATGGTGCGGACAGGGATGGCAGCTCAGCAAGCATGAGTGAAGACCTGACCTCCACTATCTCTAACTTAAACTAATACCTAGCTTTACATGATGAGGGAATATTGCTCTTAAATAAGCCTAAAGTAAACAAACAAGCAGCTAACCCTAGCCGAAAGTAAGATGACAATGAGTTGTTATCCATCACCAACTAAACAATGACAACTAGACAAACCCTACCACCAATAATAATAGATACTTCAATACTTCAGAGATATTATTCCAAGACTGGGTAAAGAAGGAGATGATGGTAACTACGGTTCAACTGCTGTTTGTGACACAATGTGCTTGCAGGTATTCAAACTGTACCTAATCTTACCCTTAGCACAATCCATTTCTTGTTCATTTTCTTCTAGAACAATATTATGCACGTGATTTCTTTCTCTTAATAGATTCGGTAATTAACTGCGAGTACTTTTTTAATTAGCATTTCTAAATGCTTGCCAGGATTCCTATGCTCGCGGGCTCTGTCCAAGAGAATCCATTATGGTAACTTTGTTGCAGAGTGCAAATTTCGATCCAATCCAAATGCCTATGAAGCTGCCATTATCGAACAGGTACATGGTCTTGAATGTATTTCTCTATCCTTTTGTCACGAGTAGTTTTGGATGTTCCGTGCTCTTAGTCTGTTTTCTTCATTTTTTTCAGAACAGGGACAAGGTGATGGCCTTGTTGACATATCCAACGGTTGAGGAGGCAATCATAAAGAGGGTGGAAATGAAGGTGAAAACTTACGGGCAAGAAGTGACCTTGTACGAAGGAGAAAAGAAAAATCCCAACCTGGTTTATAAGATAAAACCAACCTTGGTTGCAGATTTATACGGGGATTGGATCATGCCAAATTGCCAATGACAAAGGAAGTTCAAGTGGAATACTTGTTACGAAGGTTGGAATGAGAGAAAGTTAAACCAGTATTTAATATCTATTTCTATCCACGTACAGAAATTTGTGCTTTCTGAAATTGTGCTTTTTTCAGAAGCATGGGGAGCTGCTTATGCTTTTACTTGTAATTTTACGATTTGATGTGGATGCTAAGAGGGGTGCAAAGACATGTTATTGTTGTATGATTAAAATAAGTACAGGCCGTTTTGCAGTCTATCTATCTATATATATGTATGTGTAAGTTTAGCAACCCACTCTAGCTTACTGAAGTCTTGAATGTTAGTGCCACCCAACTAAAACTGTTAGGGTTATTCTAGACACTCATCCCCGACATTTTTGTTTTCGAAGTTCCAATTGAAGACCATTATTGGCGCTCAAAAATATTTAAAACTCACTTCTCAAAAGTGTAAACTTTTTCAGACATTATTATAAGCAAGGAGGGCTAGTGAGGTTATGTTTGTAACTGTTTCTAAAAGGGTTAAAAATATTTCTTAACAACCAAAACCACTTACGAATATATGTGGTGAAACACTTAGAAGTACTTTTAAATTATAGAAAGGCTTTCTTAGGAAACATGTTTCCAAGTGTTTTATATTTCCCTTAAAAGAATTCACAATATAAGTACTTGTAAATTATGTCCTTGTCACAAAAATATTCTCATGCAACAATTACAGAGTGAGGACTGAGGGAAACTACCCTCTTTAAATTATGTCCTTGTTGCTAAATTATGTGCACAGCAAAAGCAAGTGTACCGGATTTGGGTCCTGTGCAATTGTGCTTTTAGCTGTAACGGCACATGGTTTACAACGTGCCAAACGACCATTAACCCTTTTGATTTGGTTTGCTTTTCATACCTTGATTGCTTGGTCCACAAACTTTATGCACCTAGCCAAACCTTAGCAGAAGAAAAAGATGTCATTTATTACACATTAGCCATTAGTAGAAATGTTCTTCTGTTTTTGGGAGGGGGTATAAATACGGGACATCAAGTGTAAATGTGTAAATTTTGCATCTAACTTAACATTAGTAGAAGAAAAAGATGTCATTCATTACACATTAGACACTAGTAGAAATATTCTTTTATTTTAGAGATGATTTAAATACGGAGCATCGAGTGTAATCGTGTAGACTTTATGCATCTAGCTTAAAATTAGCAGAAGAAAAAGATGTATTTCATTACACATTAGACACTAGTAGAAATATTCTTTTGTAGGGATGATTTAAATACGGAGTATCAAGTGTAAATGTGTAGACTTTATGCATCTAGCTTAACATTAGCAAAAGAAAAAAAAAGTCATTCATTACTCATTAAACATTAGTAGAAATATTATTTTGTTTAAGGGATGATTTAAATACGGACTATTTATTGTACCGTAAATCAAATTTTTTGGATAAGTAGCTCAAAAAGCTCAAGAGCAAAGTGCTTTTTAGACACAGCTGTCCGTAGCAACTGCAACTGCTTGGGAGAGACTTGTAGAGTGAGAGAGCAATGGAGAAAGAGAGCTATGGTGGTGGTGGTGCTTTTGTGCTTGGTGGTGGTGACGGAACTTCCAGAAGCATCGCCTACGAGATATACAGTGGGAGGGAACATGGGTTGGACTAGCAACGTCAACTATACTCTTTGGGCTCGGGATAAGCACTTTTACTATGGAGACTGGCTCTGTAAGCTCATCTTTCTTTCTTATCTCTGATCCATTAAATTTTTGCTTTTTCTATCAATGTTTTTTTTTTGTCCCTTGGTTAATTCACAGCTCAAATTTTTTATTATTTTGATTGATGATGCTTCCTAGTGTGTGAGATGTGAAAATGGCCTAATGGGTTGTGCTCAAAATCTGCTTTTCCACTTTTGTTTGAGGAAATAAAAGTACCTTTTCTTTTCTTTTCTTTTTTTTAATGCGTAAAGTTCAAGTTAAAAATCAATTTTTCCTGCTGAAAAATGTAGGAAAAAAAAATTTGGTTATTCAAGTTATGAGAATGCATGTGTCTTTTGGTTTTTGCTGTGTAGAAAAGCCAATGTCTTCTTATATGTTTGTCGTACAACAATTTACTTTGTCATACAACATTTTACTTTCATATTTTAATGTATTTTTTGGTTAGTTCTAAAAGGTAGTGGATAAAACAGAAATCTCGAAAATGAACACGAATGTGCAGAAATCAATTTCTTAGTAAAAATTAGCCCAACACTACACAAAAACTTCAAATAAACAAGTACCAAATGTTAATTTACTACCAAGAAAACTCTATATTTTATGCTAGTAGTAGCTGCTAATTCTGTTTTTCTTTTTCCACCAGTTTTTGTGTATGATAGGAACCAAAAGCATGTTCTAGAGGTGAACCAGACAAACTATGTCTCGTGCAATGCTGAAAATTCCCTTACAACTGGTCCACCGGATCCGGAAGATATCTGGTTCCACTGAATGAGCCAAGGCACTACTACTTCATCAGTAGCAATGGGTTCTGCCACGGTGGCATGAAGCTTGCCGTTGAAGTTGAAAACATGCCTCAGTTATGTCGTGTTTTAGTATTTTGGATCAATGTGATCACGTGATGGTCATAATTTGTGTGTTTCAATAGAGTTGTACTACGTAATTGATATGTCATGGACTACAAACACGCGTGTTTTAAAATAAATTAATTAATAACACAACATGATTGTGCGATTCAAAATCACACTTGATTCCTCATCTAATTTAACTTCTCATTGTTTGGTTCTTTAAAGAAATCTATAACTCACAAGTAACTTTAAGCCGGATTTCACCATTTTGCTTTAAGATTTAACCTAAAGATTGCCTAATTAACTTCAAAAGCAGTCAAACTGCCGTTAAACGTAAGATTACTCACAACTGCACATTCAGACGAGAAGATTGTCCCATTAACCTAGTTTGAACACAGTAATCAACCAAAACTTTGATCTTGATTTAATTATTTTTAATCACTAAACACTCAATGACACACCCCGACCTAGATCAGGGCGTGCTGGCCGTCATGCGGAGGTGACGTAACCATGTGCACAGTGCGGAAGCTAATAAAACAATAATGGAAATAGTAATTCGAATAAATAAAAACTGGTTTACATGAAATGATAATAGGTGCAAACGTAAGTGTGACACAAGTTCAGAGCATAACGTCTAAAGCAGTCCAAACGAAAATGACGCAACAAGAGTACACCCGAAGGTGACCCTACGCTGGTGATCGTCTGTCAGAAATGCCGGGAAAGCCCTCTGGGAAACCACCGAACCTGCTAGACAACTAGAACCTGGAGGGGCGCAAAACAAAAGCGTGAGTGGGCAAAAACAAAGCTTTTCGAAAACCATTTAACAAAATAAGTTCTAACCCCTAGCCGTAAAACCTGTATACTTCGCAGGAAATAAACATGTGTACATATATATAGATATACCAATCATGCTCAAGAATATGCCATGTCAGAACCTCAGAATGAAATGCAAGTGCTCAAGTATAAATCATATCAATAACATATAATCTGGCAGCCGGAGTCACCTAACGTGATCTGTACGGCTGAATCTAGAGCTTAAATCTCAATCTCAATAACTAAACCTGCCCACGAGTCGGAACCACCTAAAGTGGTCTGTACGACAGGCCTGGGTGTAATACATGTATATACACTTGAGTGCTACGATCACGTGAAGGCTGGGCGAATAATCGCGGGTCACCTACGAGTCGGAACCACCTAAAGTGGTCTGTACAACAGGACTGTGCACCTAACTTGGATCCAAGCTGAGCGTGTGGTGCGGGAGGTGAACATCACGTGAAGGACTGTGCCCTACTCTGGGCGGGAACACTAACATCGGGGGTGCAGGTTATGAGCTCTCTAAGCATCTCGAATCGCTACTGAATGTAAACATGAATAACACTTACCTGGCATTTACCTGTGCGTCCACAACACCCAATATGCATATGTATATATACAACTAATAATGCAACTAACGATGCACAAACAACGATAATATAATGCATGGCATATGGCAAATGACAATTCAAATCAATTTCTGGGAAAATATAAGTATATAGGTATATACGGAAAACCAAAAGCCCACTCACTGGTATGTGGAAGAGTCGTAGCCCCCCTGCCTCGAGTGACCACGCTCGTTCTCGGGATAGGTATCACCTATATGCGAAACAACTACAAAAACATTAATTTTAAAGCACATAACCAACCTCTTGAAACTTCTCATACAATGCTCAAATGGGGTGTATGAATACACCAACGTGATCTACTCAACCTCAGGAACATCCCCATATTTTTAAAATAATTTTTCACCACCGCACGCGCCCTCACACGCCGGCCAAGGCACGGCCACACGCGCCGACCACGCGCAGGCACGTACCTGGCACGCTGACGGCGTCAACTGACGCCGTAGGGAATATTCCGTCAGTTTTAACAGATTCTGTCAACGGCGTCAGGAATATTCCGTCAGACTTGACAGAATATTCCGTCGTCTTCTCCGGCGCCGGAAAATCGGGAAAATTTCAAACTTCAATATCTTCTTCGTTTTTCATCCAAATTTCACAAAATTGGTACCAAAATGAAGCTTAGAACTAGAGGAATACAATCATACCACTTTCAAGTGCTAAAAACCACGAAATCTCACCTGAAAAATCAACCCAACTCCGGCCAACTTCGAAACTAGTGATCCCGACGTCCAAAACCTTCAAACGAACCACCCCGAGCCTCCTAGGGACCTCACCAAGCTTCCTACAAGCTTGAAATTTCCTAAAACGTGAGAAATCACGTGTGTATGAACAGTACTCGAAATCGGGCATCGTGGATTCGACGTGAAAACGAAGGTGTTCTTACCTGAAAATGGTATGGTTGGACTCCTACAAGCCTCACGAGCTCGAATATGTGCTTGGATTCCACGATCTGTGAAGGTTTGATAGGTTTGTGGGTGTGTCCGTACGTTTCGAAGGAAATGGGAAGGGAATGGGGACTCGGGATAATCACAGGGAAAGGGACAAAAGGGTGTGGAGTGTGGGAGTGTGTGTGTGGCCCAAAAACATGCCAACAAGGAACCCAAAACACCAATAAACGTAAAGAAATCGAACTAGGGGCAATTTTGTCCTTTCACACGTACGTTGTAAAATTTATGGGACGGGCTGTCACACTCAATCTTAATTAATGTATAACAATTAGGTTCTTGCAATTATGAATGGAAAAGGATCCTCGCCAGATCATTTTCCTAGGAATCTCGCAATCATGTCCGTTCATCGTACATCGTGAGGTCAGAAATCATTTAAAATTTAAAATTCAAACATAAATAGTACCTAACAAAAACTAGACCGCATGATGTACGATGAATGAACACGATTGTTGGATCCCTAGGATCCAAAGAAAAAGGATCTAGCAAGGATCCTTTACCATCGAACCGGATCCCTTCCTGAGCATGGGGATCAGAGCCAGCTGAGCAGTTTATCTAGATCCTTGAAATTTGATCCAACAGTTACAAACAAAAGATCTCTCTAAAAGTTATAATAATTACAACTATTGTATCAAATTTCAAGGATCCATATGAACTGCTCAGCAGAATCCGATCCCCATGCTCAGGGGTGGATCCGGTTCTCTCTTCCATTATGAGCAGGCACGGCTTTAACATTTTTTAACATAAAAGTTGAATGAGAAATATAATATTGTTTATTGGACCCGAATTATCTGGATAAGTAGCCCACGGTACTTATAGATCTGGAAACTGAAACCTCGTACAAACAAACTACCCCAACAAAAACTAAAAGCCCAAAAAGCTTAAAGCAGAGTAGTTTTTTAGACAGAGCATTCCAGAACGACTGCTATGCTTGTGAGAGACTGATAGAGTGAGAGAGAGCAATGGAGAAAGAGAGAGCTGCGGCGGTGGTGGTGCTTTTGTGCTTGGTGGTGGTGATGGAACTTCCAGAAGCATCAGCTACGAGATATATGGTGGGAGGGAAAATGGGTTGGACCAGCAATGTCAACTATACTATTTGGGCTCAGGATCAGCACTTTTACAATGGAGACTGGCTCTGTAAGCTCATTTTTCCTTCCCTTCTCTCAGATCCATTAAGTTTTTGTTTTGTCTGTCAATGTTTTTTGTTCTCTGTTAGTTAATTAACAGCTCAAAGTTTCTATTGCTTGGTTGATGATGCTTCTGAGTGTTTTAGATGTGAAAATGGCTTAATGGTTGTGCTTAAAATCTGCTTTTCCATTTTTGTTTCATGATAAAAGGACTTATTTTTAAAAGTTTGTTTCTTGATGTGTAAAGATCAAGTTAAATTCAGTTTTCCCCGCTGAAAAAATGCAGGAAAAAAAGAAGAAAGGATTACAACTTTGGTTATTCAAGTTATGAGAATGCATGTGTGGTTACTTTAATTGTTTAAATTTGTTATAAACAGTTTAAATATAATCAGATTACTTATTAAGGAGGCTTTTCTGAATTTTGTTTCTTGCTGTGTAAAGCTTATGCTAAATCTTAGTTCATTATTGAAGTATTGAAATGTTAAAACTCAGATTTGCCTACTGAAAAAAATATGCAGGAAAAGGAAGAAGAAGCATTTAAATTTTGGTAATTATCTTCAAAGTCCATAGTATACAGGCATTCTGTTATGTTTTAGCATTTTGTATCTATCATCCTGGCTGATTCAGGTCTGCAACTTTTTCTAGTTGTTTTGCTCTTGGCTTTTTGGCTTTTTCTGTTAAGAAAGCCACTGTCTCAGTTCCTGTCTTATTATATGATTGTTATACAACAATTTACTTTCATATTTTAATGTATCTTTTGGTTAGTCAACTAAAGGGAAATCCGAAAATGAACAGGAGTGCGGAAATTAATTCCTTAGTAAAAATTCGCCCTATACTACACGAAAACTTCAAATAAGTAGAAAACCATATATTTTAAGCTAGTTGGTAATTCCGTTTTTATTTTCCCTCTAGTTTTTGTTTATGATAGGAACCAAATGGATGTTATAGAGGTGAACCAGACAAACTATGTCTCGTGCAATGCTGAACATCCCCTACATAACTGGACCACTGGAGCCGGAAGAGATGTGGTTCCGCTGAATGTGACAAGGGACTACTACTTCATTACTAGCAAGGGGTACTGCTATGGTGGCATGAAGCTCGCCGTTAAAGTTGAAAACATGCCTCCACCCCCCGAGGCTGCCCCAGTGAAGAGCAAGAGCAGTGACCTAACACCCGCTTCCCAGTTTGTTTTGCCCGCAGTCTTCGCCATCGGGGCAATGTGGGACGCTTTAGTTCGGCTGTGAACGCATATGATATTTAAACTTGAGCTAGCATTGATGGGATTATCGAAATTCGCTAAACAGTGAGGATTATCCAAATCAAAATTAGACTATTCTTCTAGCTAAGTAAGTTAAGCCATTGATTTGTGAAGCAAATTGAGATTGCCTTTCAATTTACTTGTATCTAATTTTCTTTTGGTTTTTGGGGTTTGTGATTTGTTGGTGTTGTTTTAGTTTCACCTTGATGGTGAGTATAAATTGGACAATTGTGTTTTGAATGAGGAAATTTTTAAGTGTTATTTTAATGGATGAATTTGAATACTTTATTTATTGGAGTATTCACATGCTTTGATTGCCGAAGTTTGTGGAAATTGACTGTATTTTACTTCGTGATCCTCCAAGCATGGAGCTGGATCCAACTGTTTAAGTGTGTCCTTTTGAGCGTTCCTACAACTGAGACGGGTGGAAGGTCAACCCAATTCTAACTCATCGTTTACAATAAATTTCGATCACATGATTGAATACTCGAGGGATGATGAACAAATGCAATCGGTAAACACCTTAGCATTAGCTTAATGATTCAATCGTCACTTCCAAATGCTAAAAGAGAGAGAGACATGAATCAACTGATCCACGCACAAGAAGAAAACTTGCATTAAATCCAGGTTACACGAGCATGTATGACCCTCAAAACCAAGTCTCTGTTGCGTCCATTGCGATGAACTTGTTCTACCAGTCGTAGGACCCGTTCGAAAATACTTCAAACTTCAATTCAATCGCAATCCCTGTAAACATACCTTTCCTTCCCAATAATTAGATTAATCTAGCTAATGCAAGATAAAGATAAAAGTGTTTAGGGTTTGAATTGAAACTTACTGGAATCTAGTAGTCGATGATGAATCTTTATTCAAGTACCGTTAAGCAAGTACTAATGATCTGTGTTTTAGGGTTTGAATTGTGTATATTATTCTTCTCTCTAGGAGGTAAATATATAGTTGTACAATATCCCATATAATAGGAAATAAGAATCCCAATTATGCAAGGAATCAAATAGTGGATTACATTCTTAAATTATATGGTTGACTCAAGCCAACACTCCTCCTCAAGTTGGTGCATACATATCTCCTAATTAAGCCCAATTTGTCAAGTGAGTCATGAAACACCTTTGTTGAAACCGCATGAGTTAACACATCTGCTAATTGTTGTTTAGACCTCACGTGTGGAATATCAATCAATTTGACATCTAACTTCTCTTTGATGAAATGTCTATCTACCTCCACATGCTTTGTACAATCATACTGAACAAGATTATTTGCTATTTCTCTCGCAGCTTGGTTGTCACAGTATAATAACATAGCTCCCTGAGGCTTGAACTCAATCTCAATGAGAAGAATCATGAGCCATAACAATTCACAAATTCCATGTGTCATCCCCTTGTACTCTGCCTCTGTAGTGGATCTAGTTGCTACATTTTGCTTCTTGCTTCTCCAGGTTACCAGATTTCCTGCTACGAATGTAAAGTAGCATGGTATGGAGCGACGATCAGTAATGTTTCCTGCCCGGTCAACATCAATATACCTCTTCACCTCCATATGTCCATGCTTCTTGAAGATCAATCCTTTACCCGATGCACATTTTAGAAAACTTAGTATACGCATCACTGCTACCATGTGATCCTCACTGGGTGCGTGCATAAACTGACTTACAACTCTGACTGCATACGCAATATTTGGACGTGTAAGCAATAGGTAAATCAACCATCCTACCAATCTCTGATATCTTTCTATATTGGTAGGCACTTGATTATGACATATCACCAGGTGATGATTCTGCATAATAGGAGTTTCAGCTAGTTTACAGGCCAATATTCCAGTTTCAGAGAGAAGATTAAGAATATACTTCCGCTGAGACAAGTAAATACCGTCACAAGAACGAGCAACTTCAATGCCTAAGAAGTATTTCAAGCCTCATAGATCGTTCATCTCAAATTATGATGAAAAATACCCCTGCAACATTTACCATTTCATCCACATAGATTATCAACAAAGTAACTTTACCTTCCATGCGTTTGATAAACAGGGTGTGGACCGTATTTCCTTGTCTATAGCCATACTTTTTCATTGCTTCAGTGAACCTTCCAAACCATACCCTGGGTGACTGTTTGAGTTCGTAGAGAGCCTTTTGGAGTCTACATACTTTTCTTGCTTCATTCGGTGTTTCATATCCTAGTGAAAGATCCATTTATACTTCATCTTCTAGATCTCCATGTAAGAAAGCATTCTTCACATCGAACTGTTTCAAAGGCCAATCCAGGTTAGCCGCTAAAGACAAAAGGACTCAAATAGTATTCATTTTTACGACTAGAGCAAACGTATCTTGGTAGTCAACTCCAAATGTATGTGTGTATGCTTTAGCTACCAATTTTGCCTTGTATCTATCAATAGATCCATTCGCTATGTGCTTTATGGTGAACACCCATTTGCATCCCACCATTCTCTTCCCTTGTGGTAGTGACATTACATTCCACGTTTTGTTCCTTCATAAGGCTTCCATTTCTACTTTCATGGCTTCTACCCAACAGGAATCTTGCAAAGCCTCTTCCACATTCGATGGAATTTTAATCCCAACCATTTGATTCACCATGGCTTGGTACTTGGGTGATAGTCGATGAACGAACACATTATGTGCAATTTCATATCTCACTTTTTCTTCCGGAGAAAACCTGTTAGATGGTTTCCCACGATTTTGCCTAGGAGGTAAAATATAGGAATTTTCAATAATATTTAGAGTATGAGAACGTACATCTTGGATATCCGTGGAGATATAAATGTGTACTATTAGAGGAGAATGAGGGTTATTTTCTGTTTGCACAATCTCAGTAACACTTGTCGACCAATTACTTTCTATTGAATCAATAAATGATGCAGGCCCATTGTTCCTTGCTCCATGAACTGTCTCTCAGTCAGGGGTTTCTCAGCCAAGATCCACTGGGTTTTGGAATGCTATACGATGGCCCAATACTGGGCTTGGAGCTATTATGTCGTGGCCCACCATTGGGCTTTGAATTGTTGTGTCGTGGCCTACTAATGGGCTTGAATTGTTGGACTTTGAATTGTTGTACCATGGAATGATGTGTCACAGTTTTGAATTTGAATTGGTGTTGTTTGGACTGATGTGTCACGACTTTCTGTTAGGTATCGTTTGGTAAATAGGGTGAGACGGAATGCAGTGAGACGAAACGCATTCGTCCCACGTTTGATGCTTCAAATTGTCTAAAACGCGCTATTATGTGGAACGAATTTTAGGCACTTTTTCGGCCCCCATTTCCCCTTTCTATAGAACCCCTCTCTTTCTCAATTCACCCATGTATGTGTTCGTTAGCTCTTCTGCAACTACTTATTATTGGTAAAGAAGTAGCAGGAAAGTTTAGATCTTGAAGAGTTTTCATATTATATATATGGGAAAGAAATAGATTCAAAGGTCTTCCATGTTTTTTTTTTTCCTGGGGTTTGGTGTTTTTAATGGTGTCTGAGTTGGGTTGCTGTTAAAATCTGAGAAATGAGAATTACGATATGATTCGAGACTAGTTTGAAGTGTGGATTTGGTTTCACCTCAGTGGTTTTGCAGATGCTTTTGATGTCGATTACTTCATTCAACAGTTGAATGGATTCATCAAAGTTGTCAAAGAGCTACTATCAGAGATTGCATCGAAAGAACCTGTCCATGTAGATTGTAGCAAACGAAAAGGCCAATTTGATTACATTGAAAGTGTTCTTCCAGCCCTCTTAGAGCATCATTATACTTCAATTACACCAGCAATGGGCCAAAGACGGAACAGGTATTTAAATATGCTTTTCTCCGCAGGCCAAACATTAGACTCCTTCAGGCTCACATTGGCTTCCAGGCTGCTTATATTCAGGATAAATACAAGCACTTGAAGCATAGAAAAACCTGCAGAAACCTATGTAACAGAGAATTTGAGTATTTGAGTATACCTTTAAAGCATTTTGGAGATAAGATCCAAATTTTCGAATTCATACATCTTGGTCAAAATACGAATTTCAACCAACGATGAAATTGTCCTTTCCCGTCCCATGTATAAACGTAGTACCAAACTGCAGACGAAACATGGGTAAGTTAGTCATTTAATCTTTTGGTTCTGTTCCGTCATGCACTTACCAAATGCAAAACGGAACAACCATCCCATTCCGTCTTGCGCTTACCAAACATAACACGGAACCTTTGTTCCTTTTTGTCATGTTTGCATACCAAACGGTACCTTAAGGCACGGTCAAGTACGTTGCTCACAACACCCACATATTCAATCTCGATCTCACTTGCACTGTTGGGACCATGCCAACTGTCTCGTTCATGTGGGACATCAAACCAACTATAGTCTTTGTTTGTACTATTCAACTCCCCCTGAAGAGTAGAGTGGGTTTGATTAGTGATGAAAAACATCTTGATTTCGGAAAACGTGACGTCCATGGTGACATAGAAATGCTTAGTAGGTGAATGGTAACATTGGTATCCCTTTTGTTGGCTATTAAATCCCAGAAATACACAACGAACAACACACGGATCCAATTTACTTCGTTGATTCTTGTGAAGATGCACATAAGCCACACATCCAAATATGCTAGGTGATAATTGGAGAGAAAATGGTAGAGTGACATAATCTGTCAAGACTTCCATGGGAGTTCGGAACTTGTGAACTCGAGAAGGCACTCGATTAAGGAGATAAACGAAATACATAATTGCATCTACCCAACAGGCATGAGGAGCATGAGCCCTGATTGGAAGAGCACATCTAGTTTCCAAGATATGTCTGTTCTTACGTTCTACCACACCATTTTGTTGAGGAGTTTGAGGACAAGTAGTCTCATGAAGTATGCCGTGCTCCGCGAAAAATTGTGATAATTCAGAATTAAGATATTCTCCACCATTATCGGATCTAAGAACTTTGATAGGAAGAGAAAATTGATTTCCAATCATACGATAAAACTGTTGGAAAATTTGCCCAACGTCACTTTTTTGGTTAATGGTATAGAGCCAAGCCATTCTGGTGCAATCATCTACAAAAATAACAAACCACCGAATACCATAGCGCCTCGTTATTGGTGGAGGACCCCATACATTAAAGTGAATTAACTCAAAAGACATTAATCTTTTATTGAAGCTTAAATGGTAAGAAGTACGATGACTTTTTGCAAGAATCTCAGTGCACTGAAAATTCGAGTATGAAACACCATTAAATAAAAACGAAAGTAATTTTCTTAAATAACTGAAAGATGCATGTCCTAGTCGACGATGCCATAACCAAATTTGCTTGATCTTGTTATTGTGACCACTGCTCACTTGGTTGACTCGGCCCAGTACCACATCATCCACATAATATATCCTTCTCCTGTTAGTACCACACCCAATGATCGCCCGTGTCTGGATATCCTGTAATAGGTAAAAAGTGGGAAACATGAGTACAACACAATCTAATTGTTCTGTAACTTACTTGACCAACAAAAAGTAAATGATTCGACAATGAAGAAACAAGAAGAGTGTTATGCAAAGATAGAGAGGGAGTAAGTGTGATGGAACTCACTCCTGTAATTAGAGCAATTTCACTGTTTGCTGTGATAACACTCTCCTTGAATGGCACGATTAAGTGGTGAAACAGGAATTCATTATATGTCATATAATCCGTAGCTCCGAAATCAATTATCCAACCGGAATCTCGTTTAATGGATGCTGTGAATGCAATACCAATTTTACTTGAATCGTCATAACCATAATTTATTGAAATCTGTACGATTAAAGATTGCATTGGACCCGTGTCTTCTGTCGGTGCAACAACTGCTTTTCCCTCTGGACCGTGGACTGAGAAAACTGTCTTGGGCCCTGTTTGGCCTGCTACAACAGCAGACATTGCACGCGAGTCTTCAACAACAGCTGCCATTGAAATCGTGTTTGTAGACCTACTTTGTATAGACTTGGTTTATATGGGAATTATCTCACCGCTTTTCTTTTCTTCAGCCATTGCATGGACTGATTTGTGTTGGTTGATTTTGTTTGCAGCTTTGTTGTTTCCAAAGCCACAAGGGTTAGGTTTGTGGGTTCCAGATTTTTTCAAACACCAGGGTTTGTTCTTAATGCACCCTTGGTTGTGGATTGTACGGTGTTGAGTGATTTTAGGGTTGGTTTTGAGAAGAGACAGGTCGGAACCTGTCCTGATGCCAAGATAAAGATAAAGTGTTTAGGGTTTGAATTGTATATATTATCCTTTTCTCTAGGAGGTAAATATATAGTTGTACAATATCTCACATAATAGGAAATAAGAATCCCAGTTATACAAAGAATCAATTAGAGGATTACATTCCTAAATTATATGGTTAACTCACACCAACAGTTCGTACTTAGATTACATTTCACTGAAGAACACATTTCTTACAGAAAGGGAATTGTTACTAGCAAAAATAAGATCACATTCTTGCTTTTAAGATCACATGGTTTGATAAACTACCACAAGGTGCCTTAGTGGTTTGGGGACGAATTCCAACCCATATTTCACTCGGCACATCTTGAGTTTGATTTCTAGCGTGAATCACACGATGATAGTCAGGAAGGTTGAAATGCTTTTCTTGGCTAGCAGAATGATGGATTGACGTGAGGAAATCACCCGTTGATTCCTTTTTAAAGAATAATATCACATGGTTTGATAACATTTGTGGGGGCAAGGCATGGAGTCTTCTAGTTGTTGGGCTTCGGCCCTCCGTAGTTCACGCACCAAAAGAAAAAAACTAGGGTTTTCCCTTGTATCTCTGTATAAGACATCTTAAAGCCAACAAAATATATCTGCTCAAAGAAAACACAACAAAAGATAAGGCTAGTTGTTTGGAAAAAGAAAAAAAAAAAAACTGCTATGGAAGTCGGCGCTGACTTTCCACCAGAAAAACGAAAAAAAGTGGATGATGACTCCCAAATGAGCGTGAGAAGATGGGAAGACCTGCCTACGGACATATGGTTCAAGATTTTTTCCAGCGGCAGCTCCGAATTAACGAAAGCACTTGTTCGTGTTCGTTGTGCTGCCATTTCTAATACGCTGCGTTCCTATATATGCAATAATTCTGTGCTTTGGAGTACGCTTGATTTTTCAGTCATGGAAATAGAGCCAGTTTATGATTCTCCGTCGGTTCTGAGTGGTGTTTCAAAGGCTTTATTGAGTCTCAGTCAAGGAAACGTGACAACCTTAGTTTCCAGTCCCTACTTGGGTGACGATGCCTTCATTACCTGTGCTGCTAAAAGGTGCGTAATTTGGCCACATTTTTTAATTATTTGTAATTTTATCGTCAGTAGATGGATTTTAGGGTTTTAATTAAGAGTACAAATGGTTATAAAAAAATGGGATTATTAGCTAATGTTGCTGTAATTATCATCTACTTGTTTAGTGATAATACTCTTGTTTATCTGTTATCGTTTCAGTTGAAAGTATAACCAGGAGTCTTGTACAAACTAACTTCATCTGATGTACCCTTGGAAAACACATAACCTACTAGTATAGGAGATATAAATATACGATAAAAATGTAGACCTCGTTTAGTATCTCTAATTGAATTGAATTAGATGACTCAAGTTTAGAAGAAGAAATAGATGCCAACTTCAAAAGTTTAGTAATCATGGAGTACGGCTAAACTAGTCTCAAGTTGGACAAAACATGCAAGTTGACGTTCATTTCTTCACTCGACATAAATATAATGAATTATCAAATTCAACGATTCTAAACACCAACTAATGCCATACAAAGATAAGGATAATTTTGTGTACTCACTAATGTGTATTCACCTTTTGGTTTTGTTCAATGATATTTTAACACATGTAAAATATGGACATGTTATTTAATTTTTCTTGAACTTATAAAAAGGAACACTTCACATTTTTTAATTGGGCCAAAATGGTCTTAAATAGTAGTACTAACAGATAACATGAAAAATTGTTATGTCATTGATATTTGATTGACATGTCATCAATATTCAATTTTGATTATTTCAACAATAAGAATTTGATTTCTGATTATTTTATTGGATCGTATATAAACTTAGAAGATAATTTGAACAAACTCTATAACTGTGTATTGACAATTAGGTGAATGTCTTGATGACTAATTGTTTTCCTGAACCAATCTCATGTAGATGCCTAAAGTTAAAACGACTGGTTCTTCCAAGTTGCTTCGCAATAAGCGACACTGGAATATACGAGTCCTTTCGCTGCTGGAAAGACCTCGTGTCGCTGACAATATCTCCCGACAATACAAATTTCCGGTACCTGTTGGAGCAGATTTCCAGCAACTGTAAAAACTTCAGTGAACTTAAACTTATGGGTACTTGTCATCATGGCTTTGCTTTAACCCTAGTTGCATATCTTCCGAAACTGAAGGTTTTAAGCCTCCGGTGCACAAAGTTCACGAGTAGCGATTTACACACTGTATTGGATGACCTAAAACAGCTACAAGTTCTCAACATTTCACATTGCTTCTGGATAAAAATTAATTGGATAATTCTTGACAAGGCTTCTCGGTTGCAGAGTTTTATAGCATGCATGCAATCCGATCGTTGTATCGTTTGCCGAGTTTGTTACCAAAGGGACAAGGAGGACAGGTGGCATGAAGATGAGGTGGACTCCCTTGCTTTGAATATATGAATAGTTACTATGAAACTAATAATAATTAGTTTTGTGGGAAAATAGAACCGATTTCTTTAGACAGCTAGATATATAATGTTGAGGTTTCAATTTAAATGAGATGGATTGTTTCTTTGAACATTAATTTGTTGGAAAATAATAGTATTTTCAGGTTTATTAAATTATTTGAGTTTTCTTGTTAGGTTATGATTCGAGTCGTATATCTTGCTTATTAGAAATTAAGATTAGTAAAAATGTAATCCTCAATTTATAACCGTCTTAATATTCTCGTTTCTTTATTTTTCCTTTTAGTAAAATAGTCTTTATAGTTTGTTCATTAGAATACTCTAATTTTCACTTCCTCGATTTTTATTTGAAATCTACGATCATTTGAGTTCACTCACCATTTAACCCATGCACACATATTCTGAAACTGTCCATATACGAGTACTAGCACAACTAACACAATTTCACCGTCTCAACTAAGGAATGTTAAGGTTTCATCTTAACCAATTAACAATAACAGGATTAACCAAACTTTGTTTAATGCAAAGTGCCTCAACTTTTCAATACGAGACAATATTATATTTCCTCGCATAAACAACAAAACCCCATCGTGTCATCACTTCCCCTCCCCTTCTTTGTACGCTCCGTATATTTGACCAACGCACAAATACAGATTTTCTAATTTTCTTGGCCCAGTTTAGTTACACAATTACATTAATACCCTCTGCTAGTTTCCCACTTTCTTCCGTTAAGACCGTTAAAACCGACCCAAGTACATAACGCCACACTTCAGCTGAAGCTCTGAGAGAACCAAAAACCCAGTTGATATATTTCCGGAGAATTCAAACATATTTAGATAGTAAAAGAAAAATGGCTTTTTCTGGTGATTTTGGAATCTCTGCAATTTTTGGAACTTGCCCTTTTAAGCACCACCACTCTCTGGGAATCTCTCTCCAACCCTCCAAGGTTTGCATTTTCCCCCTTTTATTTTTGCTTCTTTTTCTGCAAAAGATTTGAAATTTCATGCATTTATCCAATTGGGTTTCTAGATTTATCTCCAGTTGCCTCATACATTGCTGGAAATTCGCAAGTCTTGTTTACAATTTGATTTTCTATGGCTGCTGGTTCTGCTTTTTCTGTGTTCTTGTCGTTGTTCTGTCTATTTATCCTTTTAATGTCAATTTATGAGATTTTAATATGAAAAGAAACATTATTGGATGGAAATATTAAAGCAGCAGCTATGTAGGTGTTTTTTTCTGGAAGGTGAATGGTGGGACAAAATTTTTACTGCTTTCATTATGTAGGTGCTGAGATTTTGCACTAATTTTCCCTGCTGTCAAGTAAATTTTAGAAATTTGGATTTGACTAGTTTTTCAGATTTCATTTGAAGAATACCTAAACCGGGAGGTTTGGGAGTAATGCATAGCGCCTGATTCTTTTGTTTAGTTTTGTTGTGAAAGTAAAAAGATCTGCTCATTGAGGAGGAAGAAATACAAGAATGGTGTTTGGATTTATGATAAATTGATTTCTGATATGTAATACTAGAGCGGGAGGATGTTTGCCAAGTTGATCAACATGCTTCAACTTTTTTCTGTCCCTTCGTCTTCCTTGCTAACCAAATTCCTTGCTTGAAAGGGGGATCTTTTGATCACTCTGGTAGGTCCAAGGCACTTCTCTTTCAAGATCTGAACTACTGGACTTTCAGTACAAACACGCTGGTGTTTGTACTGATTTCGGTTCTATTAGATTGATCAAAAATCCTCTTAAACACCTAAATTTGTCATAAGGCTTCAACTGCAAGGATGTGATGTTTCCCTGCACATGTTTTTACTGAATTCTGTTGTATTAGATTTGTCTAACTATCCTCTCAGACACATACTGCTGTCATATGGCTTCAAGTTCAAGGAACTGTCTATATTTCAGGTCTGATGCTCTCTCATATGTATGCAGGTAAAATGTAACGGATTCAATGGCGGAGGCAGTTCGCTTGTGATGAATCAAACGTCTTTCTCAAATCTAGTTTGCTATAGCTCGAACTCAAAGTGTCACTATGACCAATCATTTGGAATTGAAGGAAACAGTGAACTCCTTCCAGGACCTATAAACCAAGAAACAGAAGGCTTTCTCCTCAATGCTATAAACATGAGCTTTTTCGAGCGCTTGAATTTGGCATGGAAGATATTGCTCCCTTCACCATCGACACGAAGGACTTCCAATGCAAAGATTGCAAAGCAGCGGTTGCAGATGATCCTCTTCTCTGATCGATGCACAGTAACTGATGAGGCAAAACAGAAGATTGTGAGCAACATTGTCGGAGCTCTATCCGATTTTGTGGAAATAGACTCGCAGGATAAAGTCCAGCTTAGTGTCTCGGAAGATCAGGACCTAGGCACCGTGTACTCCGTTACAATCCCCGTTCGGCGTGTGAAGCCCGAATACCAAGACGCGGATGATGTTGAGGGCATACCAAATGATGAAGACATGGATACAGGGGAAAAATTCGGTCCTGTTGATTTCAAGTTTGATTTCCACATCCCTAACAAATCTCCATAAAGTCAGTTGTTCGTTTGAGTAAATTAGCAACTTCTTTAAATTAATGTTTGAAATTTTGCAGTGGGTCTCTCACCATCCAATTTAAATCATTATCTTTTTCTCCAAAAATTACTTGAAAAAAAAAAAAAAAAAAAGAAGCTAAACATATGTAATAGGCCAAGATTTTGTCTTTTTCGATTTTTAACTGGGAGCAACAGATAGAGGCGAGAGAGAGAAGGGGGCATGCAACTGATAGAGGAGAGAGGCAAAGACAGAAAAGGGGGATTTTTTTGTAGTATTTTTATAGATTAGTTTATAATGTTAACGATTTTGATTATAAACACAAAGTATGAACTACGAATCACCTTCTAGATAGCCAAGTATTATTCAATTGTTAAACCTAAAATAAGGAGGATAATTGGAGATAGTTCCATGCCATGCATCTTATATATATATATATATTTTTTTTTTATACAACGATATATTTTACACTAAAGGAGAGACCAGACAGTTCGGCTAAGCTACACAATGAGCAAACTAATCTGATATCGAATTCGCCATCTTGAATTGAATGTAAAAATAAATAATTAAAGAGTAATAATAAATAGAGACAATGAAAATGAAATGACACTTAAACCTTATATTTGACAGAAAAATGAGAGAAATTCGATTGGACCATGATTAACAGTTGTTGTTGTTGTTGTTTTTTTTTTTTTAATTTTTTTTTTTATCACAGTGGTCAATTTAAAAGTACCAGACCAATACGTAAAAAAAAGTTCGGCAAAAAGAGATATCATAATGTTCAGAAAATATACATTAGGACTTAGGTTCCAATGAATACGATTCCTAAGAAAGTAAGAAACTATTCTTGTGTAAGAAGGAATCCTCATAAAAGAAGGGAAACCTGATAACACAAGGGAACCGAAGTAACTTCCTTCCTAACCCTTGTGGGACTAGGGTTTTTTAGTTCAGTTTGTATATAATTAGAAGAGATCAACCTCCCGAAGCCTCTCTGATTGCTTAAACATAAGAAACAACGAAATTACAATGGAGGTGGTGGCCAGAAAAAGGAAAGAGAAACAGCAATGGAAGATGTTGATTTTCGAAGATGGGGAGACATGGAACCTGACATATTGAGTGAGATTTTTATGCGTCTCGGCAGAATCTCAGATTTAACTTCAGCCATTGTTTATGTTCGTTGCAGTGCCGTTTGCAGCACATGGCGTTCGGTTATTCTTGACTACTCCTCTCGAGTTTTTACTACACTTGATTTGTTAAGGATCAAAATAGATTTCATCCCAAGCCAATATAAACCCTATGTTTATGTTACAAGCAAGTCTGATTTGGCACTGAGTCATGTTTTGAAGGTTTCATTGGGTTTCAGTATGGGAAACATAACGAGCTTATTGTTTAATCGCAATTTATATGCCCCCGACCATCTCTTAATTTATGAAGCTGAAAGATGCCCTAAGCTGAGACGATTGGTTTTGCCAGATTGGAACAGAATAACCAAGACCGGAATGTGCAAGGCCCTCGGCTGCTGAAAAGACTTTGAATCGCTCACGATTCCTGCCCTAGAAGATCCTCAATACCTCATGGAGGAGATTTCTAAAAACTGCAAGAATTTCAGGGAATTAAAGATCATTCAGGGTGAGTGTACTAGACTATTCGCTTCAACCCTAGTTTCATCTCTTCCAAATCTCAGCGTCTTAAGCCTCCAGTACACGAAGATGAGAAAGGAGGCCTTACTCGTTCTATTGGGAGGCTTACGCCACCTGCAGGTTCTCAACATATCGCATTGCCTTGTAATTGATGTACCTACGCCTCGTTACTACAAAAAAATTCTTGACAAACTTGATCCGTTTACTCTTAACATGGCTTCTTTGCTGCTAAGATTTATAACCTGCACGCAATTAGATCATTGCATCATGTGCCAAAGGATTAGGGTGGATATGGGGATTATCAAGTGGTATAAATATGAGGAAGGGCTTTAGAAACAAGATGAGGTCAACTCCCTTTCTCTTTAATTAGTATATTTTCCGTCGCTGGCTACGAGCCTAGGACATCAATCAAGGCAGGCTCCGGCAAGAGAATAAGATTGATGAGATCTAAGTTCAAGAAGTTCGGCCACTATTTAGCTAGGTCTGGTCCGCGTTTTTGTTCGTTCGTTTATTTTTTGATTCAAGTTCATCGACTTTTTCTCCTCAAATCTTACCCCCATAAAATCAATGTTTGTTCGAGTCGATTAGTATCTTGTTTGGATTGTTATGTGTTGTAAGGAAACTGAGCAAAATATGCTTTATAAATGAAACTTTGATACAATACTCAACTAAAGCCTGATTCATTAACTTTTCGTTCTGAAATAAATCAATTCAAACTCATTCGCATATTTACTTCTCATGTCATGTCATGTTGTATTCGATCCATTTACTTGTTTCTCCTAAGCAATAATAGGCTTCCGAAATATCAAATAAAACCATATCTCACAAATATATCTTTGTTGTGTTTCGCAATTAAAAATTAACACAACCGCTTAACTAATGTGTTATTATCATGCCAACTCGTTACATACTGCGATTTGAAGAAGGCTTTACCCAAATAGTTTCAAGTAAAAAGCAAGCATGGGCGTTTGAAGGATTTTTGGTGGTTGTCAAAAATGGGCTTTTGAGGTTGGACTCTTTCAAATATCCTAAAAGCCCTTCTTCAGATAAGATGATAAAACAGAGCAACTACTTGTACTCTGCTCTGAGCTCTTCTTCCTCGGAATCCTCCTGCCCTTGCTTTCATGGCTTCCACTTACTGCTACTTCCTTTCACTCCCTCCCATTCCCAACCCACCGAGCCTCAACAAAATCCAACTCCTACCCACCAACCTTCACACCCCAAACCCCTTTTCTTGCCCCATTTCTACAATCCGGAGCCCCGTAATCCGAGCTTTCAACTCGTCGTCCTCCACCTCAGTTCAAGACGAAGCTCGAAAGCCCAGCGAGGAAGCCATGAGCATCGACAATCTTCGCCGCTTTGTTAAGCTCAACGTGGGCAATTGGCAAGGTTCCTTCTTTGTAAGTATCTAGTTTGCTCTCCAAAATTTGTAATGTGTTCGGTTGCTGAGAAAACGAAGCAAAAGATGGGAAATCAAAATGGTCTTTTGTTTTATATTTTGTTTATCAAGGCTGCAATATTTTTAAAACTTCTGAGCAAAATGCATGTAATTTTGTTGGGTTGGTTGGTCCTTAATTTGGTTTCTGGGATTAGTTAGTGAAAGATTGAATTTTTGTTCCTGCATTTTCTGGGCAGCCAAACATATAAATTATGTTCATTTAAGAGGAAGCAGATGGGTCCTCATGATTGATTAGTTCTGATTATTTATTAGTTTGAGTGGTTTTGTAGCAATTTGATACTGTTGGGAATCTGTTGCATAAAGTGAATACAAAGCTTGCAGCTAGCTCTTATGGGGAAGATGAACTCATCAGTCTCATTCAAACGTAAGTTTCGGATGGGCGAAAAGTTTTAAGATTGGACGAAATTAATTCTGTGTAATGAATGTCAGTGAGCATTATTAATTTGTTCTGATGATTTGATGATATCATGGTTTGCAGATTGTATATTAAGCAAGCTCCATCAAGCACTTCGTTTTCTGAATTAGATGATGAGGTGGAGTGGGCAGAATACAAAATTAAAGAAACCAACATGTTTACCGTGGACAAGTATCAACAGGTGAAGTTTTCCGAGTGACTGGGGATGGGATCGCTACTCGGTTACTGCCAGTGAAGATATAGCTTAGAGATTAGTTGTTGTGATGAATTGTTTTCTGTTGAACATCCATTGTGATTAGTCTGCAGATTGGCTTCTTCCCCAATGAGAAAGCGTTTTCACTAAGGTACCAGACGGCTGGGATGTTAGAAACTGTGTTAAGACAAGGGGTTCTTGGGGAAGATGACACTGGTGAAGAATCACCAAAGTGAGTGTTTCCTCCCTCAAATGATGTTCTTTATGATTCCCTTATGAAACTATAAACAATGAGACTATAGTAATTTGTGTAAAAACATGTTTCTCATCCATTGGTGTGTCGAGTTAAGTTGCATTTGGTCAACATGTTTCTTGTTATTCTGCTTGAGCTTCTTGTTTCTTTTATTTCATAATATATATTGATTTCCGTCGCATTTCTAACTGAAATTGTTTTGCTAACCTTATATCTATTTGTCTTTTCAATATTGTTCATTGTGTAGAAATCTAAAGCTTCCTTCCCGTCATCCTGCAATTGTATGCGAAAGTTGTCTGCATTCACTAGAGAAAGATATGCGAGTAAGAGCTTTCCACATCATGGACCCAAAAGGCATTATTGAAATGATTGTCATCTTCCTGGAGGAAAGAGGAGATGGGGCAGTTCTTCCTCCTGCCCTCGACAATAACGTGGTAAGTTTCACAAGAAAGCTAGTAGCACTGAAATTTGGGTTTTTATAGTTACATTTTTGTTTTTGGCTGTGATGTATAAAATTAAGTTTCCCCTTAATGGTATCAGGAAAACACAGACAGGATTGTGCCATTTCTTGGTACGTGGAAAGGTCACTCTGTAACAAAACGAAGCGGTGTTTATGGATCAACAACTGCTGAAGCTGATACGGTAGCAACACTTGAGATGGATGATAAGGGCCACGTTATTCAGGTATATTCCACTCCAATTAAATCCCTCTCTTGAAAGAGCGTGGAACGTAAAATCAAAATGCTTCATTGATAAAATTGCAGATAATCAAAGAACTCATTACTCAACGTAAGGATACCTATTATTTTTGGTTTATATTTTGCTACGTATCTGTCTTTTCTTACATTTCATTTCCCATCATTCAAAATTATGTCAGGGCATCAATTCCACCTCCGCTGCGGGTGATGTTACCACTAATGTGCCTTGGACAGGAATCAAGTCGGACAACTTGATTACTTTCAACGGAGGTTACCAGATGACTCTATTGCCCGGAGGCATGTACATGGGATGCCCATGTGATGTGGGAAACAATGTTGCAGAATCATTGTCGTTCCATTTGGAGTTCTGTTGGCTCGAGGGTCCTGCCAAGAGACAGAGACTGGTTCGTACATACGATGTTGAAGGTCAGGCTGTCTCCACAACTTACTTCTACGAGACAAGAATGTGATATCTCCATCTCCATTGTAGAGGCATGCTTTTTGAAAGGGCAAATGGATCTTCCATCCACGGTTTTGCACCGTTCTGTAGAACCCCATTTGATGAGCCAATTTGTATTTGCTTGAAGCCTTGGAACTAGTTGAAGAGTTGAGACTAGGAAATGTAAGGTCCATACCGTCCATTGATGCAAGAGAAGTGTATATTGTTTTTGTACGTATCTTGCCATTAAAAGGTAAATTTTTTAGAAGAAAGGTGAAATTTTCTGCTCCTCTTATGAATCTTTCTCAAGATATCAATTCCTAATTGAAAATTACAGTAGCTTATATTGTCGTAACACTGCTCAGCTCCTTCCATGCAAAGAGTCGTTACCCCTTCCAGTAAATCAAAGCTTAACATACATACATAAACATCCCGTCAAAATCACAAAAAGGAAAATCTCTATCTGCGTGTCAAACTATTGTTAGATGGAAAGCAGGAACTCCCATTTCCGAGGGAAAGGGATCCTCTCATGATCCTTTCCTTCTAATTCATCAAATTAGGGAATTTGTGTTGTTAAAATTTGATCTAACAGCTGAAGTTATTATAACTTTTAAAGTGAGTCTTTGTTTATAGCCGTTGGATCAAAACTTCAACGACACAAATTTTCTGATTTGGTGAATTAGGAAAAAGGGATCCGGATCCCTTTCCATTTCCGAGTAAGAACTCCTGCTTTTGAGAGGAGTTAAGTACTATTCACGTCGTTATATATTTTTGTTAAAAAGGGAAAGAAAAGTGAAATTTGTGGCTAAACAAATTTGATTTTGTGCAACCAGAAATAAACATTTCTTCACAAAAATTAAATACAAGTTGACAATTTGCAGCTTGTGATGGGGCCATGTTGTAATCCATTCGCTCATATGATGTAACAACATGAGGAGCACGAATTAAGATTACTTTTTTTAGAGCCAGGACATACAGAGATTCGGATCGTTCAAGAGAAAAATCTGGATCTTTCATTTTGTATATGTGAACCAATAAAATTGGCTAGTAAGAATCATAAGATTTAAAATGAATGGTCTAAATCTCTGAATCATCTAATTTCGGATCGTTCAAGAGAAAAATCTGGATCTTTCATTTTGTATATGTGAACCAATAAAATTGGCTAGTAAGAATCATAAGATTTAAAATGAATGGTCTAAATCTCTGAATCATCTAATTTCGAACACAAAAATCCATAGAAGATCTTAATTTGAGGAGCACAACTTGGTTGAAAATCTTGAGATATGATGTGTCCCTTTGCTGTTGCTGCCCCCAACTACCAAAATATGAAAATCCAAGATCCCCACCAAAGTTTAATGCAACTACTCCAAGTCCCACCTTTCTGCTTCTATTGGTATGGCGGTGTCTACAGTTGGCATACTTTAAACTTTCTGGGTTTCCTCTGACTCAAGTCACACACACGTCATACATGAACTTGCACATGAAATGGATTTTCACTCAAAACTCAGCTATGCACTGTTACGTTGTTTTGAGCCGTCTGCCTCTTTGCATTTAAGTTCAAGTTATTAATTTCATAACTCTTATTTTCACCTCTTACACTCTCTTTTATTAGCTATTGAATTTAATAAATCAAAGAAAAATCAAGAAACCGAATTAAGCAAGGTAGAGGGTCAAAGAGTATTACGGCAATACTACTAGCATGGCATCCGAGGTATGTGAAAGTTCATCTCCAAGATTGAATGTTGTTTTATTTTTCACTATTTCAACGATATTCTACTCTTAACTCGTTCAAATAATAAAAAAAATATCATACTCAAATGTATAAGATGACACATTTCCGCTCCAACTAACCTAACCAGCCAAATATCCTATAAGTTAGTAAATTCCACACAAAATCCTTCCAATGAGAACTAATTTATTTATTTTTTGGTCAATTAAATGAGAACTAATTTCCATACACGATACTCGTGGTGTGGATTTGTAAAGCGTACGAAGCAAGCGAATCCAGCTGTTTATAAATTGACCTTTTTCTCAAATTTCAAAACATGTGCAAAGTGCAAACCTTGCGTACGTCAACAAATTTAACCATCCACACGTAGTTTTATAGCTAAACACAATATTATTATTTTTTTATCAAAATTGTTAACAAATATTAATGTCGATTTTCGATTTTTCTTCAATGCGACTGCTAGAATGTTCTTTTCTGCATGTTTTGATCAAAATTGAATAATTGTCAAAACTTTTTTTTTTTTTTTGAGAAAATTAAAATTAATTTTGTCGTTACAACTAAATTAGTTGTTTTTACAATTATACATAAAAAAGTTTTGACAATTATACATGAAAATTTAGTTGTAACGACGAAATTAATTTTAATTTTCTTTAAAAAAAAAAAAAAGGATCTGTCATACATGAAAAATATATATATTGTTGAAAACTGAAAGCGTAGCGTGCAACACTTTTACTATTTTTCTTTTTAATATTTTAATTTTAGATGTCAAAAAGTCAGAGCTCATTGGCGGTTGCTTGCATCGGCTGATAATATAAAATGATCGTGGCCTCACACAAAATAAAAGAAAATTAAAGAAGGTGATAAATGATAAATTTAAAATTTAAAATATAAGAATAATAAATTAATTTTTTGGTTGGGAAAAAGAATAATTAAATTGAGGACAATCTAAGAAAATTAAAGTTGGAGATATCTTCTCTTCATCAGATATTTAATCAGAAGCACTGGGTCCCATCACAATTGATGATGATAACCTAATCAGAGTGGGCTTTATCTATCGTGGGTCCCTCTGTTTCTGCATTTTCACAAAGCTTTGTGTTACATGCAATGTATTTCCATATTTGTGTTATACTTATATTATAACATATAGTCTAGCATTTTTTATTTCAGACATATTGGAAATCTCTCGTCAAGTGTATATTATTGTATCGATATTTTAAGTTTTCATTTTTTTTTCGGTACATGTAAATTTTACCTTAATTATAGTTAGAAGCAGTAAAATGGAGGTTTTTTTTTCTTTAGTTATAACTCAAATACAAAAGTAAATACTTTTAATAAGTTGAATTACAAGTATTTTGCAATAGAGTGAAGTTTTAGAAGTGTTTAAGCAATGTGGTACCATTACATTCACCTAGATAGTAGCTAGTCTGGGGTGTTTTTAAAATGACTAAAAGTGTTTATAAAAAAAATGTTTTTGGATTCCAAAAGCATTTCAAATACTTTCCAGAATTTATTTACATTTTTACTAAAAATTAATCCAAAAAATATTTTCACAAAAAAAAAAACTTTTAGTCATTTTTTAATAAATAAAATATATTGATGAGAAAAGGAGAATACAAACAACAAAGAGTAGCTGAAAATACAAACACACAACAAAGAGCTGCAGCTATAAGAAAAACAGACAACAAAGCTAACAATGATGCATCAAAGCAGCAAAAATAAGCAATAACTATTCATAGTTATATTCCATTCCCGTAAAGTAGAGTCATTATGTCGCATCCCAGCCCGGGCGGGACCACTTCCCGGGCCCGCTCCACCACCGTAGCACGATATTGTCCGCTTTGGGCCCCGACCACGCCCTCACGGTTTTGTTTTTGGGAACTCACACGAGAACTTCCCGATGGGTCACCCATCCTGAGAATGCTCTCGTGCACTACTCGCTTAACTTCGGAGTTCCCATGGAACCCGAAGCCAGTGACCTCCCAAAAGGCCTCGTGCTAGGTAGGGATGAGAATATACATTTAAGGATCGCTCCCCTGGGCGATGTGGGATGTCACAATCCACCCCCCTTAGGGGCCCGACGTCCTCGTTGGCACACCACGGCCAGGGTTAGGCTCTGATACCAAATGTCACATCCCGCCATGAGCGGATCACTTCCCGGGCCCGCTCTACCACCGTAGCACGATATTGTCCGCTTTGGGCCCCGACCATGCCCTCACGGTTTTGTTTTTGGGAACTCATACGAGAACTTCCCGATGGGTCACCCATCCTGGGAATGCTCTCGTGCACTACTCGCTTAACTTCGGAGTTCCCATGGAACTCGAAGCCAGTGAGCTCCCAAAAGGCCTCGTGCTAGGTAGGGATGAGAATATACATTTAAGGATCGCTCCCCTGGGCGATGTGGGATGTCACACATTAGAAGCGAAATGGGCGATTTTCGAAGAACTCAATCGAAGTCTAATGATGAACTTAATTGTTGAGAATCATGCAGTGGGTTGACATGAGTTCTTGAATCTACGGTTGTTTCGCTCCCTCCAAACATAATACACTGTAGCAGTAAGACTTAACTTCAAAACTATCGATGATAAAAATGTTCCCTTGCAACTTTAAACGAGCCCTTAGATGCCGGTAATTTTGAAAACAACATAAAACGACCCCTAATGTTTTCGTTGTGTTGTGGGTTGTCTTGACCCTACTTGCCGGTCTCGTAGGGCAATAAAAGATTGAAGTCCCAAACTTCCATCGGTCTCAAATTTTCACTTTGGAGCATACTTGCCATTTGGACATAACTAAACCATAAAATCTCCAGAAAATATATAAAAATTAATTAATTAAACTAATTAAACAGAGTTAAAAATTAAATATAAAAACCAATAATAATTGTCATTGTCCATTTTCTGCTCCGTGGACTTTCCACTTGAAGTTCGAGACAGCACGAAACCACCAAAAAACCCAATCGATTTCTGAGAGCAGAGCACAAAACCAAGCAAACACCACCACCTGCAGCAAAAACAACACAGGAAAACAGGGAGTTTTAGAGAGAGAGAAACAGAGGATTTTAGAGGGAGAAAAACAGAGGAAAAAGCTGCTTGCTTGATTGCTTGATATACTTATCAATGGCCTCCAAAACCCAAGACTCTGACAGAGTCACAGTTTCAGCACCGCCGCTGCCGCCGACGCAAAGACCAGTGATAACACTCCCCCCGCGGCCGTCCGCGGAGGCCTTTTTCAGCGGCGGATCTGGGGCGAGCCCGGGCCCGATGACTCTGGTCGCGAACTTCTTCGACACCTACCCTGAGTCGGATTTCAGGTCCTTCTCTCAGCTCCTCGCCGGAGCTATGGGCTCGCCGGTGGGTTCCACAAGGGGGATGAGCTTTTTTACCGAGAACCCAGCTGATGGTTTGGGAAAATCAGGCGGAGGTTCCGAAAGCGGGGAGGGCGGTTCCGGGTTTAAGCAGAGCAGGCCGATGAGCTTGGCGGTGGCTCGTCCGCCATTGTTTACTGTTCCGCCGGGGCTCAGCCCCTCCGGGTTGCTCAACTCGCCTGGCTTTTATTCACCTCAGGTAAATTTTATCTAATCTCTACGAAATTTACTGTCACTCTTGGGTTTGCTCTGTCTTGTTGGCGGTTGGTGAGAGTTTGGTTAGTTACTGTTGGGCGGCTACGTCAAAGTTAAAGTAAAATGTGCTTTCTTTTGTGTTGAGTATTGGAATATGGTATTGCAGAATGATGGGTTTTGGTTAAAGTTGCTTTCTTTCCACCAATTTTGTCACGAAATGATGGATTTCTTCACAAAATTGTGTGCAACGAAAGTTGGATTTCTTTACAAAACATCAACTTTGTTATGCCATTTGCAAAAGCTGTATGTTGGTGCTTCTTGTGCCTGTGTGTTGAGCATAGTTTATATTATTCGATTCGCCAATCTCGAGTTTATTTGTTTAGTGTGGTTAGAATCCCTGATTAGATTTGGTTATGTATACGAAAGGTACTTTAGGTTAACATCCTATACTTTTTGTTAAAAGCTCCTCAAACCTTGTTAAACGTGTTAATTTGTTGATGCATTTTTGTGACAGACGATATGGAACTATGTTCGTGTGGGTCTTTCGTTCCCCATTGTCTTTCTACACAATACAATATGATTTCTGAAGGTGGCTGACTTGAATTAGTATCCGGTATTCATGTATTGTTCTTCATATTGATGCAGAGTCCATTTGGAATGTCACACCAGCAGGCCTTGGCACAGGTTACTGCTCAAGCTGCGCTAGCCCAATCTCGTGTGTACATGCAACCTGAGTATCAACCTTCTTCAGTAGCACCCCCGACAGAGCCAGAGGCACGTCAACTATCCTTAATGCCCAATGAAGCTTCTCAGCAGCAGACATTGCCCTCAACATCTAAAAGTTCTGCAAGGCAATCCCCAGAGGCATCTCATTCTGATAAGAAATACCAACCTTCATCCACTGATAGGCCTGCAGACGATAGCTACAACTGGCGGAAATATGGGCAGAAGCAGGTTAAAGGCAGTGAATTTCCTCGAAGCTACTACAAGTGCACACATATGAATTGCCCTGTCAAAAAGAAAGTCGAGCGTTCTCCTAATGGAGAAATAACTGAGATTATCTACAAAGGGCAGCATAACCATGAAGTCCCCCAACCGAGTAAACGCTCAAAAGATGGTGATCTGAACGGGCCTAAGCCTGAAAACGGATTACAAAGAAGGATTGGAGATTCAAATAGGTTGAGTGAAAATGTAGCTTCGTACCCACGACCTGAGATGGATCAAGAATCTACTCAAGCCGCTCCTGGACAGTTACCGGGGGAAAATGACAATGAAGAGTTGGGCAATGGGGAAAGTAGAGAAGAGGGAGATGCTGATGAACCTAATGCAAAGAGAAGGTATTTTCAAGCCTATCATTTTGCATAAAATCATAGTATATTGTTTACATTTCTTTCTTTTTAATATTCAAGTATCCTTGTATGTGAGTGCAGAAACATAGACGTTGGCACATCTGAGGTAGCTTTGCCACATAAGACGGTCACAGAACCAAAAATCATTGTGCAAACTAGGAGTGAAGTTGATCTCTTAGATGATGGTTATAGGTGGCGCAAGTACGGGCAAAAGGTGGTCAAGGGGAATCCTCATCCAAGGTGGTAACTTCTTCCATATAAATGTTTCAGTTTCACTTATTGCATTATATGCAAAGCCAAGTAGTTTGTTCTCACTAAATTGTTTCTGACATGTTAATATGCACTATTAATGAATTAATAGGCTTGCATGTTTCTTGGCCAGAATTTAAAAAGGGCAGTTAAGTATTCCAAGAATTTTGCATATTGTTTAATGGATGGAGGTGAAATCAAGAACTATTAGATGATATATAGCGTTAAATTCAGAAAAAAATCTTTAGAGATTGGGATGAATTCACGATTACTTATGCTCGGATTGATTAAGAAACAACTACTTTCTGATCTTAGAGCGTCACATCTTTAGCGTACATTTACAATATGTGAAGAATTTACTACTAATGTTTTTGGTTCCAAATGGTTTTCCTTTTGTGAGCATGTTTTCTAATACTAACTTGCTTACAGAAGCTATTACAAATGCACTTTTGTGGGATGCAATGTCCGTAAGCATGTTGAGAGAGCTTCCACTGATGCCAAAGCCGTCATCACTACATACGAAGGGAAACACAACCATGATGTTCCAGCAGCAAGAAACAGCAGCCACAACACGGCCAATAATAGTGCATCACAGTTAAAACCACCAGCGCCTGGGGCTTCACAGCATACCCTATATGGAAACAATGACCAGAGACCGGTACTTCTTCAGCTAAAAGAAGAGCAAATCTTTGTTTAAAGTGCTTTGGTGAAATCCGTTAAGTAAAGGTCAGTATTCAAGTCCAACCAACTAACACGATGCAAAATGAACAAATACAGAGAAGGTGTGTGATCTTTTTGATATGTATTGCTGCACATGTAAATGGTTTATAGGCTTGGCTGCATAGGCCCAACATTATTTGTAAATTCGAATGCAGAAATAGGGTCGTATTCGTATAGACTTACTTCTCGCGGAAATGCGAATACACAAGTATACAACTCATGTATAAATGTGCTTTGAATCTACCTGGATTTTTTCAGTTATTTCCGTCTATGTTGGTTGTTTCTTTTTGGTTACATTTCTCACGTATAAGCTCCTGTGCCAGTCAATGATATAGCAAATGTGAGACATCCGTTTCATGAAACGGGTGAAAGCACGTTTTTGGACTATTTTTTTACAGGAACAAAGCAAAGCTACCTGGCTATTATATATCCTGCTTGCTTCTGCTTAATTGCTCATTTGAGATGTTCATACTTTTTGGTACCTGCTTATGTGGGCTGTTATATGAGCGGCACAAAAGCGACCAAAAGAAGTTGAAGCAGGACAACTCTTTTGCCATTTGGGATATTGTTTTGTACTTTGACTGCAAAAATACATCGAAAATGTGTTCTAATTTCGGGTTAGTACACACGTCATAAATTAGTGTTTGCGTCCAAATAACTGTTCCAACGTCGAACAGCTTAGATAAACAACTGAAACACCCAATACTTTGAATCAATTATTTATTTATCTAATCCGAAATTGCTTATTTCCCAGCTCATAAAATTTAGCACAACTTTAATTAATAAACATTAAACATTTCAATTATCTCAATTCACAAGGAACGGGGAGAGTGAGAAAATGCATTAGGATTATAATAGGTGACAACATTTAATTCACGTACTATTTAATGAAAAGGAATTTATGAATTTAAACTGGTAATCATTGAATAGCTTGGTCTGCTAACACAGACATATATTGTAAACAATTTGATGTGGATTAGGAAAGATTGGTGTTTTATTTTTATTTATTTATTGCTGTTTTTCTATCGAACAAGCGGAGGAGCCAAAGATCCAAAACCACACAAAAATACAGGGGCGACAAAAAAAGCTAATAATATATAGCCTGCTTCTGGATATATAATCATACACAGCACCAAGGCTGTTGGGTAGTTGGCCAGCAAACTCCATCACCACCACCCTCACCTCCCCATTTCATACAACATCACTCATCACACAACTCTCTCTCTCTCTCTCTCTCTCTCTCTCTCTCTCTCTCTCTCTCTCAAGTTTCTTAAACGACATGCTCTTGAAATGACTAAACGTGTCTTTTGATGATTCAAAACGTTTCTGACTATATTTGTCGGAAAAAATTCAAAAGCGTTTATTTACTGTCGAAATATTCTCTAAAGACGCGCCACGAAAGTACTTTCAAGTATTTTGTTTTAAAATGCTTCTAAAAGAAGCACTTGTGTGCGGAAGTACTTCCTACTAGCTTCTATCTCTAAACTTTCCTACTTTTTCTCTCTTCCCTGTCACTGTGCGACTGACTGTCCATTGTCCAACCAGGTACACCGCACCAAACACCATGAAAGCATGAAAGCAACCAACAAACAACAACGGTTACATTTCCCACCTTTTCCTCTTTTCCCAAATCACAAACCCCAAAAATAAAAAACAAAAGCAAAAACAAAAACAGAGAAAGAGAAAAGATGAAGAAAAACAGGGACCCACGTACGCAAATCAATGTCGACTGTGAAAACGATGTTGCTGTTGCTTCCTCTGTTTCCGGTCCGTTAGTCGCGACATCCTCATAATCCCCTCCGCACAATTCGCAATAACCGAGGAGGGAGGAAGACCGGCTCGTTGGGACAACCACCCAAATATGGCCGCCTCTGTTTTCTCGATTTTCTTTGGCTTGAAGAAAATGCGAACCCATTTTTGAGACTGCCCTAACGCTGTAGGGGTGCCCTTCCCCCTTATCGACCCTGCTCCCGATCTCCACCGTTTGATCCCTCGGCGATCTCCCCCCACATTATCCGATCGATAGATGCTGGCGGGATTTGGCGGTGGCGGTGAATGGGTTGCATCAGCTCCAAGAGGGCGGCTGCCACGGCTTCTCCTTGTTACGAGTACTCGGCTGCAGTTTCCCACAATGGCTCCGTCCTCCTCCAGCCCTCTTCATCTTCCTTGAAAAAGGACAACTCCGCCTCCGCCACCACCACCACCAACAACAACGTCAGCCGATCCAAATCCAAACCAAAGTCCAAATCGAACTCTTCGGAATTTAAGAAGAGTGGTAGCAAGAAGGACCCGCAGAATCATCGACCGGGCGACGTGTCGGAGGATCGGAGCTTCGTCGGCGGGAGAGAGTCGAAGAAGAGCAGGAAAGAGAAGGAGGGGTCTTATCACAGCCATAATAGTCACAATGGCGGGAAAGGTAGCACCTTTAGCTTCAGGTTGGGTTTTTCCAGTCGTTCTTCTTTGGAGGCTGAGCAAGTCTCCGCCGGCTGGCCCTCTTGGCTCAGCGCCGCCGCCGGCGAGGCCATTTATGGGTGGATCCCCCTCAAAGCTGATGCTTACGAAAAGTTGGAAAAGGTACATTTTCATGGATCATCTTCCCATTTTCCATTAGTTTTAATGACATTATTAATTAATCACTAATAAATCTAATTGCAAGTGCACATCTTTAGTTTGTTTAAATGTGCAAGCCTTTAAAAACTTGTAATGTGATTTTGTCCTTGATGTAATTCAATGGTAATTTCTAATGCTTTGTCCTACCTTTTTAAAATTTTGAATTTGCTTACAGTTCATTGATTTATGACATTAGTTCATTTCGATGCGTGCAGATTGGACAAGGTACATACAGCAGTGTGTTCCGAGCTAAGGAAGTCGAAACTGGGAGGATTGTTGCACTCAAGAAAGTGCGATTTGACAATTTTCAACCAGAGAGTATTAGGTTTATGGCTCGAGAGATTATGATTCTTCGCAGGCTTGATCATCCGAACATCATGAAATTGGAGGGCATAATAACATCTCGATCATCAAATAGCATATATCTCGTATTCGAGTACATGGAGCACGATCTTGCAGGACTTGTAGCTAGTCCCGAGATCAAATTCAGCGACATGCAGGTTAGTTTCTTGCCTAACAAGTTTTGTTGAACCGTTTGAACGTTGCCAGACAAGTCAATAAGTTTGGTTGGTCTTTCTTCTGTGTAGATTAAATGTTACATGAGGCAGCTATTATCCGCAGTCGAGCACTGTCACTTAAGAGGTATTATGCATCGAGATATCAAGGCCTCGAATATTTTGGTAAACGACAATGGGATTCTAAAGTTGGGAGATTTTGGATTGGCTAATGTCGTTAACTCAAAGAGCAAGCAACCACTGACAAGTCGTGTGGTGACCTTGTGGTACCGTCCTCCTGAACTTTTGATGGGGGCAACTGAGTATGGAGTTTCGGTGGATCTCTGGAGCGTGGGCTGTGTATTTGCAGAACTGTTTCTAGGAAAGCCTATCCTTAAAGGAAGAACTGAGGTGATTACTTACAACGTTAATGTCCAACGCTAAAAGTTTCTCTAATGATGGATTTTAAATAGAGTCCTCCTTAGCAATATGGGATTTAGAATTCGAGATGAAGTTAATAGCTCCCCTCTGGTTTTACAGGTCGAACAACTGCACAAAATTTTCAAGCTTTGTGGTTCGCCGCCTGAAGAATACTGGAAACTGTCAAAGCTTCCTCACGCAACTATGTTTAAACCGCAGCACACTTATGAAAATTCTCTTAGGGAGAGGTGTAAAGAATTTCCAACCACTGCAGTAGACATGTTAGAGAATCTTCTTTCTGTAGAACCTTACAAGCGCGGGACTGTCTCCTCTGCCCTAATGTCCGAGGTACATTTCTTCAAAAATATATACTCTCAAGACTTCATGACGGCAAATTACTTTCAACATTGTTTGAAGAGACGTTCTTAAGAGCATAAAAAATTCTGCCTTTGCTGATTTACTTCTTTGTCTTGGCATCTCTTCTTGCAGTACTTCAAAACAAAGCCTTATGCATGCGATCCATCCCATTTGCCAAAGTATCCTCCTACCAAAGAAATGGATGCTAAAATTCGGGAGGAATCACAAAGGTAAAATTTTTCGTTTAAACTAAGGTTGTAATTCAGATATCAGGAGGACTCTGCGGGTGTTTTCTTTTCTAATTGCGATGTTTACTTAGAAGTGATTTCAATTGTTTACTTAGACGGCTATATTTGTTACATTATTCAGAAAAAAACCTGGTATTCGAGCACGAGAGACAAGGAAACCAAGGAGAGTCCGTAAGGCCTTGCTCGAGTCAAATAGTTCCACTAAATTGGCACCAAAAGAGGTCTTTCTCTATCTCTGTTCATGCTCGCCTGCGCGTGTGGGAGTGTGTGTATTTTTTTATGGAAGCATGAAAGCATGAAGCAAGCGAGTTCTAACTGAGTGATTAATCCTTTGGGTGTGCAGGATGGGCAAGACGAGCATACTCAATCTGCTCGTAGAATGAATGGTGGTCACCCACTTATCCTGAGGGCGAAAGGAGGGCTTCTGCGCCGTGAGTCTAATCTAAAACCGCAATTTGATACAGTTTCGGAGAATTGCGAGTTGAATGCATCACTGGGAGATAGTACATTGTCTTCCGTACAAACCTCAGCAGCAAGCGGCTTTGCATGGGCTAAAAGGGGAACCGAGGATGGTACTAAATCCGCAGTTTCAGACGGCTCGAAAAGTCAGTTCAGTGCACTTGATGCAAATTTCGCAAGGAGTACATATGACCTAAAACAAGGACATAGAACTGGCAGGATGGCTATACGAAAGCTTAGAACTTTCGACGCGTCTGAACTTATTAGTACAGAAGAGCCAGATGATACAGGAAACAACACGGTAAGAACATAGAACAAAACCATCACCTTTGATACAGTTGATCCAAATGCTTTACCCTTAATTACTATGACTTATCCTTCAACAATGTAATAGGATTACATTGCGGAAGAGAAGCGTGACATCGAGTTTTCCGGACCCCTACTATCCCAACCGTGTAGAATCGATGAACACTTGCGAAGGAACGAAAGCCATATACGCCATGTGGCTCGACGATCAAGGTTTGAAAAAGGTACATACGCCAATCTTAATCCCCGAGAAATTTTTAGTTGTGACAAAAATACGGATGATACACCATATGTTTTTATGTAAATGGTGGAGAATTTTATTTTTTAAGTTATTAACTTTTTAACACATATATCTCATCCCATTATGTACCACCCCATATGACGGTCATACTGAAAAATCTCTACTTAATCCCGATGGAGCATAAATTACTACATTATTATACATGTATCATATTACTAAACCACATCACTTATCATTTGTGTTACAGAGATAGAACCCGAATCTTTACAACTTGCTCTTTGAGATGGTCATCTGCAAACGTAATACAAATAGTTGTATATACGACAAAGGCGACGGTGATTTACGTGTCATGAGTTGAACTTAATTTCTTCAAGAGAAATGGTGCAATAGCAGGCAGTGCTTGTTGAATCAAGCAATCAAAATCCTCAGGTATTGGAGCTCGGAAGGCATTTTTATCTTGCGACAAAATTTCATGAGTCAAATACGCTCTCTGAATCATGAACCAAAGAAAGAAAAAAAATCACAAATGTACAACATCATAGGCATTTTAGTAAACATCTTGTCTCTCTGGGCCTCTGATCTCTAGGCTTACCATTTTGCCCTTTTCATTTTTCAAGTGCTCAAATCTCTTTTTCTTGAATGATTTGGTGGGCATCTTAAAATTTTTATTTATTTAAAAGTAAATATATATTATGATTAAAGTCTAAAGACAACCTCTGCCATGTTTGTTTGTTTGATTTGTTTGAGAATGATATCTCTAAATTACTCTTAACTCACGCTGTGGAGATTAAAACTCCGGTTTCACAATACTTTATTTAAAAGTAAATATATATTATGATTAAAGTCTAAAGACAACCTCTGCCATGTTTGTTTGTTTGGTTTGTTTGAGAATGATATCTCTAAATTACTCTTAACTCACGCTGTGGAGATTAAAACTCGGGTTTCACAATACTTTAATCAATTGACTTAACTTGCGTGTAAAGAAAAAATCATAACATCATGACCAATTAACCTAACTAATGCGCTGGAGATTAAAACCGAGTTCCACAATACCCTAAGCAACCATCGAGTGCAAAGAGTCATAATATTATAACTAATTGACCTAACTCACGACTCGTTTATCTAATTTAATTGTTTTTTGTCAAAATTTGTAATTTCCGTGTGGGATACTGAAATACGGGGAAAATTAAAAAAAAATATTAATAATAAACGACAAAAATCAGAGACCGTGAACAAAATGAACAGCGATTAGATTACCCAAAAAACCCTCAAATCGAAAGAAATAAATGGTTTTTAAAAGCAAGAAATTGGGTTTCAGAGAAAAAAGAATTGATTTTCATAGATTTTAGAAGCAAGAAAATTAGGGTTTTAGAGAAAAAAAAAAGGAAAGAGATTTGAGATGTAGGGCAAACAGACAGCGCATGCTGCACAAACTGGAGCAGCAGAGCGGCCATGGAACCCCCAACCGCAACCTCCCCGTTAAGAAAGAGGTTGGGTCGTTAATGTGCGCCCAACGCACTAACGTGCGCCACGAATAAACCTCTCCCGTGGAATACCACGCCGCCTCTTCCTTAAGAGGGAAGCGCCCGGCCTCGGGCACCATTTTCTCTTCTGCCTTCCTCCTCCACCCCTTTTATAGTGAAACCCTAAACCATGTAACAGAACCAAATTTCCTAATATGCCCTCGCATATTCAAACTTACCTTTCAATTTTTAAGGAAAAATAATAATAAGAGCTTGAAAATTTTGAGTTTTAACAATAAGGATAAAATAAAAAGTAACATGAATATTACCATGATTGAATTTTTAGTGTAAAAATATGTTTTTTTTGTTAAAGTGAACAGTATCGTGAGTTTTTGTTAAAGTTCTCTATTTTTTATCCAACAAATATAAAATTTTAATACACTAACGTCATCATTTTACTAATAAAAAGATAAATTGTTGATTCGCTCCAAAAAATATTACTTGAGTGAAAAATAACTACACTAAACACTAGACCGTAATACCTATCAGTTCTACAATTCGGTTTTATTTTGGATATCCTTTTCTTTTTTGTTGTAATTTGGATACGTTGGATACCGATTCAAATCGGATCTGCCCACCCCAATTGGTTGGGTATGAACTTATGATGTATCAATTCCATATTAGTTGTGATATACAAGGGACTTGAAGGAGAAGATGGCATACAAGTAATCAAACATTAGACCTCAATCCTAATAAATCCTAAATCCTAAAGTAGCTTATTTAAGACTCGTTTGGAAATGCTTTTAAAATGATTGAAAATGTTTTTGGTAAAACTGATTTGGTTTTTGGAAGAAGCATCATATATGTATTTTTTGCAAGAAGCACTTGAAATGCTTTTTCAGAATCCACTTAAATTATTACTAAGATTGATTTCATAAACTTTGTCAGCAAAAACGTTTTCAATCATTTTAAAAGCACTTTCAAACAAGCACTTAATCACCATTATTGAAACGGTATATAGGAACACTTCCATGGCTACAATGACAAACATCTCTTTTTCTTTTGATTTACAGAAGGGTATCTTGACCATCAATGTCGCCGGCAACGTGTGTATGCCGGGTCACTCGAAATGACATCCCCTGCATCTCATCATCTATATCATTCATCCTCAACGGTCACTAGACTCGGTATTTGGCCGTGATCAACAAAATCGATCTTGTTCAGCCTCATACAACACAGCACTTGCTCTGGTAGCTCTTCCTGTTTTTGTGCCTATAAAAAGCGCGAAAACATCAAGTTAGTAACACGAAAACAATTTGCAGTCAGACCGATGAATATGACAGCATTAGTGAATGTGACAAGATTTCTGGTTACCTGGATGGTCAAACCCATGTCCAGAATTCCGTTTTTTAGACGCTCTCTAAAGGATTCGAGACCCTTCCTCGATATGTAGCTGAAGCGATGAATGTCCAGATCAATCTCAAAGTAATTAGGGCCCTGCATGTGAAAGTGCTTGATGAAGTCACACACACCGTATTTTTTGCTATTGTAAAACTTAGCAATGTCAAAGGTTCAATGCTTACCTTATAAAAATTGTGCTGAGGACGCGAAAGAACTGGTTTTTCGTTATATGCATTTACAAGCTTCTTTTCAGCAGAACTCAGACCGAGGTCCTCAGGATTAACCACCCCAGCCATGATCTTTAGCCTTTCTCTAAAAGGTACAACGGAGTCCTTTGCAAATCCTTTAACCTTTTCCGTTTCATCGTCAACCAATTTCTGAAACATTATTCACATAGATAAATAAACCTGAGTATATAGTACCAATAGATAATCCAAATGTTAAGTTTATCACGCAAGAGTTAATCGAAATGAAGTTACCTTGATGCTGTCCTGGAATTGAGGAGAGATGTCTTTCTCAAAACTCTCAGAAATTTTGAAATACATTACAAGACTCATCCCCTCTCCATCACTATCACCGAGGAACATTGCAGTGGGATAAGTAGGCAACTGCAACAACGCAGAGGGTAATATCATAAGAAACTGTTGAGGACAGTGTAAATAACAAAGCATACCAACATAATTTAGTTCTCTGAAAGTACCTGTATATTTACAATGAGGAGTGAAGGCACTTTTCCGTCGGCTTTTACTTTGGGAAGCTCAAGATGCTGGGCAATGTGATGTATCTTCTTGGGGCACACAAATAAATCAACACCTATTGGAGTATATGGACTGTAGTTTGGAGCAGGTGACTTTCGTTTATCCCTGATAAACAGAAATAGTATTTCTCATTAGAGCAAAGAAAAACCGAAAAGAGTAACTAGTTTCAAATTCAGTCAAGGTTGGTTTTAAGAAAAAAAAACCAAAATCATACTTGAAATAGTTCTCGCCCCGGAGTTTGAAAGTTGAGGGTGGAATCTCAGACCAAGATCCTGAAGTCAGCTTCTCTACTTTACAACATGGAATGATACATCCTGGTCTAGGACAATACAGAAACCTTTTTGATTGACCTGCGGATTTATCATTGCTATGTTCAGTAACATAGATGTACAACAATCTCAAAACTTAATTGTACTCAAAGACATAAAGTATTCGATTACTTACATTGTTCAATGGTTTCGTCCGCATCACACGATCTCCTCTTAAAAGAAAGCCTGAAAACTGCTGATGGCTTTCTTTGGGCCTGTGGAGCCAAACTCTGCGCACTTAATATCTTATCGTTGAAACTTACAGAAGGTATCATTCGAGGCAAGCCAGATTTAAGCATATTGCCTTGAATCTTTTCATTAGAATCACGTCGATCCTCCCTAAGTCCTTTAAAGCTTCCATAAGAATGATCCAGAATATTCTTCCTCTTGCTACGAACTTCGTCATCCTTCCCCATGAACTTATCCGATTTACCTCCATCTATTTTTGTATAGCTTTGGTATTCTTCATACTTACACCCGTTATCTACAAAGCGTGCAGATCTTTCGAACTGAACTACTTGGCCACCTGAGATATTCCCAATGGGATTGCCTGCTAATGGAAAACCATCTGTAGAACAGGGAAGAAAATTAAAAACAAGACAAAACATTTTCCAATAAGTAGCTCATAAAATTACTTCAGTAGTATTGACATTTCGCAATAAAACAAGACGAGAGTAATGTCTATATGCTGTGTTTGTGAATGTGTGTATGTAGTTGTAGGTCGATGGCCAATACCTCCGTGTATACTAATAAATTCATCGTCCGAGTCAGATTCCAGAATACTCACTGAGTCGAACCAAGTTTCTTCTTGGCAAATTACTGCAAGTGAATAATTTTCAAAATATGAGATTCAAGAGCTAAGAATTTTTCTAGTCAGCATTTTCGGTTGAAAGACAGTTGAAATCTGATGAAAAAAAAAAAAGAACAACCATTCGAATCATATTGGCGGTGCCACTGCATCTGGGTGAGTTGGAACGTAGAATTAGAAACCTTAGATCTTCTGTGAGTAGTTGTTGCACCATTCTCAAAGTCCGCAAGAACAAACTCACTCACAGAATAATCAGTTACGCGAGCTCCTGCATCGCTGTTTCTCTTCTTGGTACCATCAGAAGCAGAGCAGGTTATCTTTCCATGGCGTTTGTTGACCCTCTGACGGTGTTTCTTCCGTGATTTAATTGTTCTGGACGGGGTTGACACACAACCACCCATTGCAGCTTTTAAATCATGCAAATCCGAACTACTGCGAAGTCTTCATAAAGTCCTCCAATTGGTGTGCCTACAATGAACTGAAACAAAATACATCAGAGAAGAACAAAAGAATTCTCGGAAAGCAGTTTCTTAGATCGTAAACAATCCAGACAACACAATCAATTTGTTCATCATGATAATCCATTAACATAAATTTTTAATCCCAAATTTTAGTCCCGGCTCACAAGAACACAAGCATGACCAAAAAGTTGGTACAAATCACCTCAATAAAAACTCAACATAACCTTATTCCCTATAACTTTTTTATCAGCTAAAACAAATACCATCAATATCAGTGTTTAAGTAAGATAAGATGATAGATGATCGGCTGTAAAATCTATCGACAACACCTGTGTTTTAAAACTTGTGACTTCTTTGCAAAACTTCTTCACTGAATGAAAATGTTCATCACTGTAATATTCTATTAAAATATGATTATATTATCTTAAATAACAAGCTATCAAATTAAGTATGCCTATAGATGCTAATATGATATTTGGAAAGCAATTAGGAAATGGATTAGAGTAATGTATCTTGGATGTTTTAACTCACATTTGACTTGAAACAACTGATCTAATCTCAGAATTCCAACATAAATAATGGCTTAAAAAACTTCAAAAATATATGAAAAATGAAAACAAACAGAAAGATGCAAAAGAACATCACTGCTGATGCTGATATAACAAAAAAATATGCAAATTTCATAGCATAGATTCTGAAAGGTTGCAGAATTACATACCCAGAAAACAATTCTGCATCCCTTTTATGAATTTTCAAACTGGCAGAAGCATACATATAAAGGAAGAGAGAGAGAGAGAGAGACCTTTGAGTTTGAGTTTCAAGGAAGCTTCAGTTTTAACTTCCACAAAAGATATTAAAATTGCAAAAGGTAGAAGAAACGGTAGGGGACCCCACTTCCAAAGATGTTAAAGAAGACAAATGAACAGGAAAGCAAGCAATCATCATAAATAAAAATTGAAGTGCTTATTAATAAAAAGGAATAGACCGATCATTCGTCCCATCACAAGGACAATAAAAGCGTCAAAATGTGACGTTTCGTGGATAAAAAGTATACAAAAACCCAACAAACAAATATGAAGTAGAAACATACAACAAAATGCATTTCCACAAAAAAAAAAAAATTGGGAAATTTAAACTAAATGCAAGATATGGAAAGTGATAGACTTTGAACTGTTTATAAGTGCTTTTAAAATGACTGAAAGTGTTTTTAGAGAAAATGTTTCTTAGTTCAAAATCACTTAAAATTGGCAAGAAGCACAAAAGCACTTGGATGAAACTGAAGATTTGGAGCTGTGAATAAAAAGCCAGAAAGTCAAACGCAATCAAAGTCCAAAAAATAGGAAAAGTTCCAAAATTTGAGGGGGAAAGAAACTAATGCAGGAAATGGAAAGTGAGAAACTTAACATATATGAAAATAAATATATGAAACTTTGGAGAGAAACCAGAAAATCTAAACCAATCAATGGCCAAAAAATAGACAGATAAGAGATCATTTAAAACATCAAACTTTACCTTGTTGCCAGAATGCCGCAGACTCCCTCTCTCTGAAACAACAAAAACAGAGAGAGGGACAGAGATTCCGACTCATCCGACAATGTCGGATCCGGGTCCGATGCTAGAACTAGCTGCTTGTCTTTCTTGAAGCTTGGATAAGTTAAATTACAAACAAATAAATGAACCCTCTAAATATTTGTGAAAGAAGAAGAACAGGAGAAATGGTGAGGAGGGTTTGATTTATATATAAAATGAGCAGAAGTGTTGTTTTGCAGAGGGGTTCGGTGGGTGTTTCGATGTTCGTATCGTATGCATTATTGGCCTTGAGTTTAGCAAATTGTGTCCGAGATTTCGGTGGGAGAAACAGAGAGAAAGAGAGAGAGAGAGAGGAGGGAGACAGAGGGAGAGGGAGAGGGAGAGAGAACTGATTTTTCCCATTTGTTTTTTGTTTACGAAGATTTAACTTTTCTAGATATCTTGTTCCTATCTGTCCTATGAAATATGAATTTGTTAATTTCCTTGGTTGTTAAAATGTTAACTCCTATTTCTAAAAATGCTTAATTGATAGATTCGCGCACACGAGATATAAATTTATTTAAACAGAAAATGACAGTGTGACGATATCTCAGGTTACTTACTAATTTAATACAATATTTTTTATTACTTTGTCGGTATAATCTCCTTTATTTGATGAGTATAGTGTGCTATGAATCTACTACAATGCATGTACAATGATGATCTGATTAATACAAAAGACGCTATTTAAGGTTGAAAACATACAAATTTAATTTAATTAGATTCAAAATGTATCATGATGTGAGGACCATTCGAATTATAAGCTCTATAATTATGCAAAACATTTCATATCTCTAATCTATTTTTGCAATATTCTAATTGTTCTCGGGTCCTAGTTCAATTATGTCGACTTCCATGTGTTTATAAGTCAAACGGAATTTGAAGATCTCAATCCGTCATCTTGGTCTAATCTTTTGGAAACCGCAAAATCACGTGTGTTAACATGTAGTTAAGGACCAAACTGCTAACATACTTTCTAATCAAGTAAGTTTCGCATACAATATCGAGTTTATCTTGGTTTTTTTTTTTTAATTTAAAAAGAAGACCAGTTGGTGGCTTCGCCACGATAGTCACTCTTTTAAGGGCCAGAAAGACTCATAAAAGCATTTGAACCTGCTTTAGCTACCATTGTGTGATTCACTAATATTAGGAATCGAATCGAGAATATGTCGTGTGGAATATAGGCCAAGACTTACTTTGGCTGAAGAAAATAACAATAATGTTGCTAATATATGTGTATAACATTGTTATTTAATGATTGGTTCATTGTATAATAATTCGTAAATATTATACATAATCTACTTCAATTTTCTTTTTTTCTCTCAACCTATCAAAAATTCAATGTGCTATGAATTGGCATGGGCCACATGGTCACACATGTTACTCCTGCTATATTAATGTGACAATTGCACAATTATATGGTTTTACAGGTCCATCCAGCTGCTTTTGTTTCCCTACTTGTTCTTCTTCGCTCTTTTCTGGCCTCACAGACTCACAAGTCTACAAAATTATACCTGTTTTTGGATAAAAACACCAACTGCTATCAATGCTTACAAGTTACAAGCAACATCCATGAAATTTCACCATACTTTTCATCGAATTTTCCTTATATTTTATATTATATAACCTTTTATGGTTAATTTTCTTTTTTACAAGTTACAAATATTATATACATGACGAAAAGTTTTGTTTAAGCTCGGACAATGGATCCCCATGCATGGGACATCATAAGTCATGCTAATTAAAGTGAGGCAAGTAGGGCAACCTAACACCGTCTAAGCAGTTGGAAGTGCTGAAAAGCTAGATAGGCCTTTTTTCTGAAAGATGTGATATTACTTTTGTTAAACTGTAAATTGTGAGTGGCATGAATAAAGATCGATGGAGATGTTAGTGCCATTTTTTCATGAGATTCACGTCAAGAAAAGGATAATCTATAACGATGATCTATCGATGCCCTTCGTATATATAGAATGGGTAATATTAGAGAGATCAAATTTGAAGATCAAATTGTAAACTAAATAACGTATAACCAATAAGAATAAGCACGTTTATCAAAGTGTAAGTAATAAGCCAATCATCAACTTCTATGTCCTTTAGTTTTCAAAACTTTGTCTAAAGCATCTTAAGAAATAGAAAGTAAGTACGTTAATCAACACATAAATAATAATCCAATTATCAACAACCATATCATTTAGTTTACAAATTTTAATGTTGAAATTTAGTCTCTTTAACATTACCCATGTACATAATATGTGTGTATAGAGAGAGGGTTTCTAGGTTTTGGTTAGCCACATTTAAAGAAAATGTGGATACTATTTATTTGGTCAATATATTATTTACATCCATATCGCGTCGTTATTGTTGCTACTGTTGATATTGTGAAGTTACAAAATATTATTATGCCCTCAATAAAGTTGTTCACTTTTACAATTGGTTGAGATATATTTGCACGCATGACCGAAATTAGCAACCAATAATTCAAACCTAATGATAATTAAGTATAGTTTTCCAATTCTAGCTACGCAGTCGATGTATGAGAAATGACAGCAACAGCATATCAGCAGATGAATTGGGGAGGGGCAGAAGCTTTGCAGAATTAATATGCTGATCAAAGTATAAAACCAAACTTAAAGTTTGTTCAAGAGAATGCTTGGAAACTTCATGTGCGTTAAACATAATCTTCCAGTTCTTAATTATCCGTCCTTTTCCTTCTATAGGGCTGGAAATCCTGCATGTATACGACCGAGTTCTTACGTTTCATGTAGGTTGAGTCCTTGGTTTCGTATGTATTATGCGTTTTCATCGAGTCAACTCAGACAATAACTAGATCTAGTTGCTTCGTTTTTTCGGTTAATGGCACGAAATAGAGCACGAAGAATGCAACTAGCTAAGCACACATCAATGGCAACAAGCTGACATCTTCACCAAACTGTTCACGGTTGCTGCAGATCATGACATTTCTACCTAATTGATGAACATCCTTGGTGATGGCATCTAGGAGCGCAATGTTCGTTACACAGCCCCATAAACTTCAGAAAAAAAAAACACTCGAATCGCTGAACCTATAATTTTCTAGGTGAAGGAAAACCATACCTGAATTCACAAAGATGTCTCCGAATCTTGTTGTGTTCGCAATTGGGAATTGAAGCTTTGGCTTCTTTCAGCTTCGTGCTTGTGCCTCGTTCGCGAGGAAGAGAAAGCAGAAGAGTAAATTGTAGCAATGTTCTTTTAATTTTAATTAAATTGAAGCAATGGTCATTAAACTAAAAATCCATTACCATGGATCTCTCAACTCATCAAAATGTGTAACTATGATCATTTTCGTCAATTTCGTCAAAATTTTGTCAAAATGAGTTATGTTGGATGAACTATTGCTATAATTGGGATCCCTCAACTCATCAAAACTTGTAATTATAATCTTTTTCGTCAACTTCATTAGAATTTTGTTAAAATGAGTTATGTTGGAATGACCGTTGCTATAATTGGGTTAAAATTGAGGGACCATTTATCTAGTTGGGTTAAAGTTGAGGGACCAATAGAAATGAATTTTTAGTTTAGGGACCATAGTTGCAGGTTTTGATAAGTTTAGGGTGCGTTTGTTGCACCGGACTGTCTCGGACTAGATTAGCTTCAGGGATTAAGCTGGACTGGCTTAGACTAGATTAAGCTGGACTAGTTTAGTGAAGCGTTTGGTGCAGTGTCGGACTAAGAAGTTGGATAATTATCTAACTCAAATATTATATTATTTTATCTATATTTATTAATATTTTATTATTAATTTATCATTTTATTTGTTTCTAGAATCATATATTCTTCTGTAAGGGCCAAATTTTTTTATTTATTTATTCCTAAAATAATCTCTCTCTACCCTATTCCTCTTTTCCTCCGCCATTCTCCCTCTCATCTCCTTCTTTTTATTCTGTTTCTCCATTTTTCCAAAATATTCTTCCTCTCTCTGCAACTTCTCCCTATTTTCTTCCGGCAACTCTCTCCTCCCCCTCTCCTTTTTTTCCCTTCGTCCACTTTATCCCTAACCTCTCCCTCTTTTCCTTATGCAGAAGATTCGCATGGAGGATTCATCGGAGCTCTCCACGCAGTGCCTCCTGATTTTCTCGAAAAATCTCAGGATTCTCTGGTGATTTTGCCTTTTTGTTTTGAATTTATGTGGGGATTTGCAGGTGCTTGAGCATTTGGTACGCTTTTGGTCCCGACTTGCGTCTGGGTTGCGCGCGAATGCGGAGATCGACGGCGAGCTTCTGGTGATGGTTGTCTGGTGGTGGTCTGGTGGTTGCAACCATGACGATTTTGCTGAGAAAGAGAGTGAATTGAACGAAGAAGAAGGGAAGGAATCAATGGATTGTTTTTCAGTTTTGTTTGAGGTCTGGGTTTAGGCTTTTGGGTGGCATAGTGAAGGCCCAAGGGAGTGGGCAAAGGTGCGGATCAGAAGGGAGAGGGCGAAGGAGAAGGGAGACGACGAGGGATCAGTGGCGGGGGAGAGAACGGGACTAGCAGTCCGCTTGAAATTGAGGGGTCTCCTTAAGAACGTTTAGCGAAACGTTCAGTCGGGGCGAGTCCGTCCCATTAAACCTAATCCTTGTCCAGACCAAACAAGGGACTACAGTCTAGTCTAGTCCAGTCCAGTCCCCCTTAATCCGGTCAAACAAACGCCCCCTTAGGGACTAATGGTAATGAATGTTTAGTTAAATGATCATTACTCTAATTACGTTAAAGTGAAGAAGCCATTACTACAATTTAATGAAAAAAGAAAAAGGAAAAAAAAAAAAAAATGCTTCATGGCCTATTAAATCTCAGCAGCACAACCTCATTAAAGCCTATCCAACGGCTGAGCGTGTGATCCCCTTTGCTTACAGAGCCAGAGTGGCGGAGTGTGTGAAAGTCGGGAAGCGAAGCGAGCGTGCGTCGCCCTTTTTCCGATTTCTGGGCCTCTGCGACTGCAATTTCCTCGATCCAATTCGAAGAGACCCTTTTCGCCTTGCGTATTTGCGACTTCAATTTCGGATTTAATTTTCTGTAACTCTCTCTCTCTGCTTCCTTTCTCTTGTTTTCTGTATTGTCTGTGTTGAATTGCATGAATGTGTGGTGGTTTGTATGATTGTTAATTTTGTTGATAGTTTCTGAGATCTTTTGCAGCTGGTTTTATTGGATACTTTTGTTCCTTTTATTTTTGTATTATGATTAACGTTAATTGACTTGTTAATCGAGGTACTTTTGGGGCTTGTCAGATTAAGTACTTGAAATTTGATCCTTCATTTGGCTTTTCATATGAAGAATTGAACATAATTTTCTTCTGTTCTGCAAATTTTTGTACTTTTTCTTCCAGCCAATGATTCTGTTCTTAAAACTGATTCTTTTTGTTTGTGTGGAGAGTTTTATTTCCTTGTTCGAAGGAGTATACATGATCGTATACAATTGTATAGAATTCGATAAGGTAGTCTTTGAATGGTTCTATTTATCTTTTCTGTACTTCAATCCAATCCTGGGAGGAGGAAACCCAACTTATTGTTCTTCGTTCTGAGAAGAAAGAAGCATGCTTTGTCAAGTTTCGGTCACATGGTTTATGGATTTTCGACGTTTTTTATGCCACCTTAATTGTGGAGTTTGCAGTGTTGTAACTTGACAATGCAATTTGAGTTTCTTTTTCGTTTTTCCCATATGCCCTGTCGGAGGAGGTGGGCGGTTGGTTTTAGCTTTAATGGTGTTGCGAGAGAAATTCAGTTTTAGCATTTGTATCTATTAACCTTTTTCACATTTCACTGTGTTTGCATATTTGCATTCATATCTTACATTTTACTTTCTTGTGTTAGAAAAAAGTTAAACCTCGTGTGTCTTCAGGTCTCGTTGAACATCCTTGGTGATGGCATATTTGTTCATGAGTAAAAGTTTACCTGATCGTATACCTTGCATTCATATCTGCTCCTTTCTTGATCTTCAGGTCTTATTGAACATCCTTGGTGATGTCATCTAGGCGCAATGTTCGTTACAGCCCTCTTGCTACGGATGATGATGATGATGTTTATGGAAGACCCAATGACCCTCGGTTTGACTATACGCCAAAGTCATTTGATAAAATCCCATGGAAATCCATAGTTCTTGCTCTTTTCTTGCTTTCTCTTGGATCTTTGCTTCTGTTTCTTTCATACTTCATTTTCACCGGTCACATGGGAGGGGAGCTGACTCAAGCCTATGGCCTTTTGGCGCTCGGAATCCTCACCTTCCTCCCTGGTTAGTCAAAAGATATTTCCATTTCATTCTTTATCTATAATTGTCTTTTGTGAGAACTAACAGTTAATAAGACTGATTGACAATATGGTGAATGCTAATGTAGGCGGGATTAGATTCTAGAATGGATAACTTCATATGACTTTTACGTGCCCTAATTCTTATGTTGAATTTCCGCTTTGATGTAAATACTCGAGCATAGGGGCAAAGCATAAAACCGTATTTCTGAGTCTGGCAATTGCCTATCTGGATACATTTTCTGAAATACTTCGTACGTGTCTCAGTACGCTGATTGACTGACTGATTTCTTATAAATGTTATGACCTGCAGGCTTTTACGAGACACGAATTGCATATTATGCATGGAGAGGTGCAAAAGGATACCGTTTTGCCTCCATTCCGGACTACTAGAGGGCTTTTGCCTCCAAATTTCCAAATAATGCTTGCGGCGACGGACACGGTCATGTAAAATCCACGTTGTATAGAACACATGAACGGTCCATATGTAACTTCTTTTCCATTTATTTGTTGTTAAATGACTTCTTGCTATTGAAGCAGCACACGCATACACAGTTCATCGCATTGGTATTTTCTCCGGCTCGTAGGTTTTAAGACTGTTTATCCAGCAGAAGTTTGTGTTCATATTCTTGTAGCCAAATTATGCCTATTTTTTCAGTATTTTGATTGAAACTGTGAGAATGAAACACCCTGGTTGGGGTGAACGAATGAAACTTGTAGCTATGTAGGGGTGAATGAACCACAAAATGGAGCATTCGTCTTTACACCTGAGGTTTTGTATTTGAATCCCTCTCCCGTCAGTAAACATCATCGCTATCTCCTGCTAGTTATTCAAAAATTAGTTATTTCAGTTACGTAAAACTTAGAACTTCGATTTCATGTCAAGAAAGTTGACAGAAAAAAATTTTAAACAGGAAAAAAAAAAAAAAAAAAAAAAAAAAAGTCCAAGCTCAATTTACAACTCCTAATTCCTAAGGGTCAATACCGAGAAGAAATCCTCAAACCCAATCGAGCAAAATGTCCATTTTACCCCCACAATACAAAACCAACTCAAGGGAACTTCACTGTCGTTTCACCAAATCCCATGGGCCAATCAGTCATTTGATGTGGAAATAATTGAGATTAGTAAATTAGATTAATACAAGTTGGTTGTGGGCCCGGTGGCGGAGTGAGTGAGAGTCGGGAAGCGAAGCGAGAAAGAATAAAGACGACAAGGAGCCCTTCTGCGTGCCCCTTTCTTCGATTTCTGGGTATCTCCGACCGCAATTTGCTCAATCCAATTCGAAGGCAGAAACCCTTTTCACCTTGCGTATTTGCGACTTCAATTTCGGATTTAATTTTCTGTAACTCTCTCGCTACTTTCTCTCTCCTTTTTTCTGTGTTGTCTGTTTGAGTAGAATTGCATGAATGTGTGTTGGTTTGTATTATTGTTAATTGTGTGTGTTTTATCGATATTTTTTGAGATCTGTTGCAGCTGGGTTTCTTTGGAAATTAGGCAGGTATTGGAAAAATTGGGGGAAAATGTTACAGAATTTGTAAAAATTGGGAATTATTAATTTTCTGTTGTGATTGAAGGTTTTACTGATTGGTTTGTGCGAAATTGGTTTTCTGTTTCGAATTTGAAAGTGGGGTTCTTCAATCTCTGCTTTTTTTTCCCTGTTGTTTATCTTCCTTACTGTGTTTTTGGGATTTTTGGATGACTGATCTATCGAAATCAGGGATGGGAGGGCTTTTCAAGATAGGTAGCTTATTGCTCTTGTAATGTCTGCTGGGGTAATGTCAAAATTTAAACTTTTATGTTGATTTCACATACTTCATAACAAACATCTTACAAATTTAAATTTTGACAAACACATAATCAAGAGTGTGGTGCATTGCTTTTCCAAATCTTGTGGGGTTTAAGTAATTCGATTTGTGCACTTGAAGAATAAAAACTGGTAGCTAGAGGAGAGAGCCGGAGAAGAAAGAGAGAAGGGTGTGAGATATGGAACCAGTGGGGATTTGTTGGAAAAATAAAACTAAAAATAAAATAGGATCCAATTGAAAGTGAGGATATGTACTATACAATTATCGGTTCTCGAATTTATATATATATTTTTTTTTTATAAATCCCTGTGGGTATATTCGATATTTTATTATTTGACTGATGACTAAGAGATATCTTTTAAAAGTATATATTGACATTACTGTAAGACCTTAAATTTCATGTATATGTTGGTGCATGTTGTATCACATGAATTTGGTATGGTCTCTCCCCGCTAACCATGACCATGAGGATGGCTAATGTGAATGTAAAAACTGGTGTTATCTCTTGCACGTTTATCTGAATATTTGATGTACATTTAGATTAGGAAAATGGAGGGACCGGTTGGCCGTGGTGGCAGCAGTGCGGATACTTATTTATCAAATTACAAGCTCGGAAAGACTCTTGGTATTGGTTCTTTTGGAAAGGTTAAAATTGCAGAGCATGCATTAACTGGACATAAAGTTGCTATCAAGATCCTTAACCGCCGCAAGATAAAGAACTTGGACATGGAAGAGAAAGGTCAGCCCTCTATCTTTGTAAACCGATGATTGAATTTGATCATTTGTCTTTTCTACTTAAGAGTTCTGTCTTGAATTCAGAATATTAAAGCTTTGTACTTGGTTGTATTATCCTTCCCTTTTCCCCTTAAATTTGATGCAGTGAGAAGAGAAATCAAAATATTGAGATTGTTTATGCATCCTCACATTATACGACTCTATGAGGTCATTGAAACACCATCTGACATTTATGTCGTGATGGAGTATGTGAAGTCCGGGGAGCTATTTGATTATATAGTAGAGAAGGGTAGGCTGCAGGAAGATGAAGCTCGTAACTTTTTTCAACAGGTAATTTGTCAATTGTCTTGTTGTATTTATTTTACTATTGTTTTTGCTAATAATATGAGTTATATTTTTTTTGGTAGATAATATCTGGCGTAGAGTATTGTCACAGGAACATGGTTGTTCATAGAGATTTAAAGCCAGAAAATTTGCTCTTGGATTCCAAATGCAATGTGAAAATTGCTGATTTTGGTCTGAGCAACGTAATGCGTGATGGCCATTTTCTCAAGACAAGTTGTGGCAGCCCCAATTATGCTGCTCCAGAGGTATAAAGATTGTAGTTGGATGTCTTTCACATTATTTTGAAGTAGTTTGCTACAGTCTTGGCTTGATTTCTCTTTCCAATGATACATCGCTTTTATCTTTGGTAGGTTATTTCTGGCAAGCTGTACGCTGGGCCTGAAGTGGATGTGTGGAGTTGTGGTGTTATACTATATGCTCTTCTTTGTGGCACACTTCCATTTGATGATGAAAATATTCCTAACTTGTTTAAGAAAATAAAGGTATTGCTAGATCTGGTTCTTTTGTTTACTACTATAAAATTGGTTTTTCAGTTTTCATCTGATATATTATTTCTTTTGTTTTTAAATTATATTAAGATCTAATTCTGTTTATGCTTTTGGTTTTTTGTGTCCACTGACAATCAATTTTTTTCATTCGCTATCATGAATCAAATAGTTATATGCTTGCAGATTATTAGTTACCTGACCTAAACCCACACCATTTTGTCTTCAGGGTGGGATATACACTCTTCCTAGTCATTTGTCACCTGGTGCAAGAGACTTGATTCCAAGAATGCTCGTAGTTGATCCAATGAAGCGAATGACCATCCCTGAGATTCGTCAGCATGCATGGTTCCAGGCTCATCTTCCTCGTTATTTAGCTGTTCCTCCACCAGACACCATGCAACAAGCAAAAAAGGTTCCTTTCTTCTGTTTACGTTTGTAAATTGCAGTAATAATGAATTTTCTGGTTTCTTCTGTCTATTATCATAAGTTCTTCAAGTGGCACCTTTCTTTATGCAGATTGATGAAGAAATTCTTCAGGAGGTAGTTAAGATGGGATTTGACAGGAACCTTCTCGTTGAGTCACTTCGTGGTAGAGTACAAAATGAGGTTTGTACCTTTGGAACTCATCCTCTTGATTTTCCAACAGAGACTTACCATCTGCATCATGTTTCAGGGAACAGTTGCATACTATTTGTTATTGGACAACCGTTTCCGTGTATCCAGTGGCTATCTTGGAGCTGAATTTCAGGAGACACTGGTATGTGTCCTCCATTTTTGATATTATACCAGCGGCTTGGTTAGAAAACAAAATTTCCTCTTTTGAAGCCAAGACTAAACCTGTTGGCCATAATCTAACAACATGAAAGAAGCTAGGGGAAACTTTTACAGCATCGGAAACAGGAATATGATAGATTTGTGTACAAACATAATATGTGCCAAGATATACGTAACGTGATAGAGGAAAATTTATTCAAAGGCTTGAACTGTTTCTATCACGCTCAACATATATTCTTTTCTGCTGTTCAGTTTCTGTTAAGATTTGGCACCATTTGGATTTGTGTTTCATTTTTGTTGATATGGTCCAGGAATGTGGTTTCAATCGTATGCAGCAAGGTGAGACTGCTGCTTCACCTGTTGGGCACCGCCTTCCTGGATATATGGAGTATCAAGGAATGGGTTTTAGACCACAGTTCCCTGTTGAAAGGAAATGGGCTCTTGGCCTTCAGGTTAAATTTCTTTGGCTTTCTGGCTGAAGTATTATTATTTGGGAGTAGGACTCTTCTGGACATTGTGAACTTCAAACTTTAATATGATTGTTGTTGATCTATTGCTGCCTTTTATTGCCAGTCTCGAGCACATCCTCGTGAAATAATGACAGAAGTCCTTAAAGCTTTACAAGAATTGCAGGTGTGTTGGAAGAAGATAGGACACTACAACATGAAGTGTAGGTGGGTTCCTGGCACTCCAGGTCATAATGAAGGCATGATCGACAATTCTGTGCACAGTAACAATTATTTTGGAGACGAATCCAGCATAATCGAAAGTGATGGTGTTATGAAGATGCCAAATGTGGTCAAGTTTGAAGTACAGGTAATAGTTTTTGTTAGATCGCTCCTTAATCCCATACTTTCTCAAATTTTATTTAGTCATCAATCTACTGTTGTGTTGGTATCAATGGAGTCGACTGCTCGAGTATGTATCCAGAACGAAATGCTCACATATTTTGCTGCTGTTTTGGGTCTTAACAGCTTTTTAAAACTCGGGAGGAGAAGTACCTGCTTGATCTTCAAAGGGTCCAAGGTCCGCAGTTTCTCTTCTTGGATCTTTGTGCCGCTTTCCTTGCCCAACTTCGCGTCCTTTAGCGGTAGAGAGCTAGGCCTTCAACAAGTCCTTTGTGAATCTATCATAACGCTTGTGAAAAAATCTTGCAATCGCAACGCTTGTGAAAAAACCTTGCAATGTGTATATATAACCTGTCCAGTTTGGGCTGCTTTACTTGTTTACGTCGCATTGCCCAGTTTTATATGGGTGATCGTGTTGTTATTGAGCCAGTATTCCACACTGGCCTTGGCCGAGTCATTTCTAGTTTGGTATTTGAAGTGGTCTGTCCCGAATTTTCGTCGTCACGAACAAATTTGTACGAAAGAACGAACTAACCTCCTTTGGAGAAATGCTTTAATGCAAACTTTCTGGCTTCATATCCTTGGAATTGAAGTGTATTTCAAAGTACTGTAATTTATTTATGCAACTTGGACGAAAAATTGTTTTGCCTCGTAGTTGTAAATGATTTACCATCATCGATACAAATCATTTGAAACCCTCTTTTATGCTCTATTTACTCATCTCCAGTACAAAAGCTCTACATCAGCTTTTGCCTGCCTGTTATGATCCGCCTGTGGTTAAGCAGGACATAGCTGGATGCGTAGTGGCGGTGTTCCAGTTACGGTTAGGTTCTGTTCGGTTCGGTTTTTGACCGAAACGGAAATTACGGTTCGGTTCTATTCAGTTTTGAGTTTTTTTCGGTTCGGCTTGTTACGGTTTGGTTTTTTTTTTTTTTTGAGTGGTTAGAGCGGAGCAAAATGCTTGTGCAAGCAGGCAAAGAATACTGAGCATCAAGAAATTATGAAACGTTGTATGGCCAATTAGTGTGGATATGCATCGTCAGCCCTAAGCTGATTTAGGGTACATCAGAGTTCAAGTACGTCACCTTCATGCACTAAGATTCTTTGTTTCTTGCTAGCTCTATCATTTATCGCATCTATTAAAGCTTTTACTTTATTAATTCCATGAGAAAAATATTAAGAAATAACTCCCTGGTAGAGTACTCAGAAAACATTGAAAACCAAAATAATAAAACAAATTAAGATTCACACACATCGATAATTAATTTTTATTAACAATGAACTACGTTGAGAAATTAAATCGTTGAAAACACAAAGTCAAAACTCAAAAAAGCGTCGTTTTAGGGTAAGGGATTATTTGGTTTGGTTTAGTTCGGTTCGGTTTTTCAAACCACGAAAACCGAATCGAACCAACTAATTTTGGTTTGATTCGATTTGACTTGGTTCGGTGTTTAGTTTTTTCGAGTTTCAGTTTTTCGAACCCACCCCTAGTTCTAGTACCACACAATAATTTTTTTCTCCATTTTCATTGAAACAATGACATAATTATGGTTTGAGATAGCGCCCTTAAAAATATATTCCAAAAGTGATGCAAATCGGAGCTTAGATATTAAATCTGATAATTCACACTGCGCCTCTTTGTCTTCCTTCGGGTTTAGGGTTTAGGTGTGCTTTTAAATGTGCTTTTAAAAAGACTGCAAGCGTTTTTAAAGAAAATGTTTTTGGGTTCCAAAAGCACTTAATGTGTTTTTTTCAGGATTTACTTGCATCTTTACTAAAGAATGGTTTTAAACACATTTTCACCAAAAGCACTTTCAGTCATTTTAAAATCACATCTAAATGAGCTCTATTTTTTTTAAGTTGTGTTTGTCTAACATGTGGTTTCCCTTGGCTTATGTCCAATATACACCAAACAAAACCTCAATTTTCCAAATTATTGAATCAAATATTTAATAAAACCTTTTTTTTTTTTTGAAGAAGAAGAATTATAGGAAATTATTTCTGTACTTGTCACTTTTATTAGACGAATTCGAAAAATTAGAACATAGAAGGGGAAAATAGAAGTGCGCAAAATATATTCCTTTATTATTACTTTAATTGGGTCGAAGTTTGAACCCAAACTTCAAATTACATAAAATTCACTATTTCTTTGAAATATATTAGAATATCACAAATATTGCAAAGAATGGAATTCCAAATTGATGTGTGGAATCAAATTAGAGCATGAGTTTGTTTGAAAAAAAGAAGAAAGAAAACTAATTAGTTGACAAAAAGCAGATTGGCTGCAGATCAAGTGAGCTCCAGAGTGACAATTCACCATCACTACTCAGAGAAACATCCATTGATGATGAACCCTGCTCCTCCTGTTTCGAATCATTTGGTGGGTGTTCCGCCGCCGCTACAGTAACAACCTCCTCCTCTTTGTTCTTGTTACTGCACGCTCTCTGAAGGTTGCTCAAACACTCAGACACCCCTCTCCCTTTCCCATTCCCCGATCCGATTCTCAGCTTCAAGCACTCGAGAATCCCATTGAAGGCGTAGAGAGAAGCCGAAAACTTCCTCTCGTACTTCATTCTCTTCATGGCGGCTCTCAGCATGGAAGGCTCGTCGGCATAGCTGTCAGCCTCCGGAGCCGGCTCCTCTATCTCCTCAGCAATCTCGAAAGGCGACGGAGAGTAGTAGTTTGAGTTGGATGCTCCGATATCATCGACAAACTGGAAGTCTATCACTCCAACTTGATCTCCGTTCACTTCCTCCTCTTCTTCTTGTTCTTGATCAACATCTTCCTCCGATCCTTCCGCTGCGAAATTTGCATCTTCGCCGCTATAAGTCTGTTGCGCCACTTCACTCAAGTTACCGTACTCCATGTGATCAGTTTCCTTGTCAGTCAAGCATGATTCGAAGCTCGACGTCATGTGGTCAATGCTGCTTGCACTGATGTGATCAGTGATGATTTCTTGGTTGTTGTTGCTTGTGATATAATAATCTTCGGGATCGTTGAGAAAATCTGTATATTGGGTTTCGGAGAAATCGGTTTCTATTGCTTGATTTTGATCGTAGTGGTGGTTGATAGGGAGAGGAGCAGAAGGAGGAAAGCAAGAGATGGCGTTGTTTCTTGCCTTCAACCTCTGGAGGAGGAGGTTTGTGATCTTCGAGGGCAAAGCTGGAGTTGTAGATTGCGATTGGGAACAAGGCCAGAAGTTGGTTCTGGTGTTGGCACCGCGAAGCAAGCAGGCAGCTTCGTCGTAGGCCCTGGCTGCTTCCTCCGCTGTGTCAAAGGTGCCTAGCCAAACCCTAATTTTTTGAATGGTGTCCTTAATCTCGGCCACCCATCTGCCGGAGGGCCTTTGCCGGACACCAACAAAGCGCTTTCGTGCCCTACGTGCTCCGCCTAGCTCGGCGACAGCGGAAGCTTCCTTCACCATCTCATCCCAAGCCATGGTTCCCACACCTGAAGTAGTAGTGTTTTCTTCCACTCCCTCACTAACTTTTCTCTTCCTTGCCATTTCTAGCTACTAGCTATCAATTTCTTTTGAGTTTATGCTATGTATTTGCAAGTGGTTGATTTAATTGAAGTTGGCTCTGATGCTATTGTGCATATTTATAGGTAGGGGAATAGGAAGATTTTCTCATATGATTGAATCATTGAATGCTGAAATGGTCTTACCGTTTGTTTTTATTCCTTTTTTTCTTATTAGTCTCGGGCTATAAACAATAGGCCTATTTGTCGAAATCCTCCTTAAACTTGTAACCTACTACTAATTTACCCCTTAAACTTAAATTTTAGCCAATTATCTCTCTAAACTTTTATTTATGGCCAAATTCCCATCTTCCATTAAATATCACACATTTCATCCATGATTCTGTTAGTTTGGAGGGCAAAATCGTCATTTAGAAGCAAACATTTTTTGCCCATTTTGAATTAGCATCTTGGACATGTGGCATGCCATTGGAGGCTGTGGTTCTGTGGGTGGGCTTCGAAAACAGTCACACAGAGAGAGAGAGAGAGCAACAAGGAGCTATTGGTGTGGCGATAGGTGGGTTGCGAGAAGGTGGGTTTGCAGGGAGAAGGGAAGGGGGATCACGGCTTGAATCGAGAATCTGGGACTTGCCACTGGAGGTTGTGGGGTGAGTGGGTTATGGCGGGGTGGTACCGGGACTGAATTTGAGAGAAAGGGTAGGCGAATGAATTTGATATGAGATTGGGGGTGGCTGGTGGTTTGAGATTTGGGATGGGTGAGAAGGGCTACAACCGGGTAGAAGAGGGGAAGTGAGAGAGATGTGGTTTTTTATTTAGGAAAACTAATGAAAAGGGCTTGAAAACTTTGGGTTTTAATGATAAGGACAAAATAAAGGGTAAAGTGAATAGTACCATGATTGGCTTTTTAGTGTAAAAATGTGGCTTTTCATTAAAATGAACAGTACCGGAAGTTTTTCGTTAAAATTCCTTTTTGATTTTCTTTTTTAAATCTAATTTTTATTGTGAATCATGGATAAAATATGAGAAATTTAAACAGCAAAGGGGAATTTAACTATAAATAAAAGTTTAGAGAGGTAATTGACTGAAATTAAAGTCGAGGGGGTAAATTGGCACTAGGTTACAAGTTAAGGGGGTGTTTCAACAAATACCTCTAAACAATAACCAACTTAAAAGAGACCTCCAATTGTTAAATTTGACCCAGCCAAAGATGCCAATATGATCTATCTTCCATGCTATTATTTTTAGAAGGATAATACTTTTTGAGACTAAAAGGGTGACCTAAGCCAACAAGTCTTCCTGCTTTGCGAGGTTAGGGGATGTACTTTTACTCTGCAAAGAGGCTATTTTCACGACTCGAATTTGTGACCTTTCGGTCTTGAGCAACCTTTTTGTTGGCCAAGGCTTGCCCTTAGGAGGGATGCCACACAAGGATTTTCTAGATGGTTGACCATCTTAATACTACTTTTGCCCAAACTCGCTTCATTTTTTTTAGACTAACGTGACATTATTTCCTTGATAATGCTATTTGTTATCATAGCAGTTGATTTGTTTGACACATATGACTAAACGAACTCCAAATGAAATAAATTTTGCTCAATATAATTCTTAGATTATGGTCAAAAGAATGAACTGTTCCAAATGTCTTATGATATAGTGAAATGCTATTACGTTACCAAAAAATGAACCCTTCATCCTTTTCAAGAACAAGAAGAGTACTGTCATTTTAAAAGTACATATCACAAACTTAATTATATGAAATTGTGAGCTTGAATTGGTCGTATCTCCTTGTACATGTATTTTATATGGTTTTAATAAACTATATTTTATAAAATTAGCGAGTTGCGTTTTAGCACCAAGGAGATATAAACATGGAAGTAGAGAAAGGGACTAATTGTACTCTTCTATTAAATATCTGATGAAAACAGTTACAACTTACAAGTGCATCAGCAAAACAATTAATCAAATGATGCCCAAGATGAACAACAAATGGAGCCTAATTAGCCAACAGATGCTTGCTTAGTGAGCTAATTATAATTAGGGGCGGAATATCCATCGTCACTACAGGATAATTATATTTATTACACCAGATTAGAGAAAATTACCACCAAATTGGTCACCACCATTCCATTATCCTTGCTCACCCCTCATTAGAGAAAATTACCACCAAAACAAAATGGTTACGAAACAGCCTATAGAATTACATTTAAACTTATATATACTAATAAGATTATCTCAAAAAAAAAAAAGGGGTTACTAGCTTGATTGAAAACAAATTTTTCTGCACCCAAAATTGTTTATCCAGTTTTCATTTTGAGTTCTCCTTCCCACAGTTTCGCTTTTATGAAAACAATAATACTAGCAACTGACTCTTTACCACAGTAGTAGAAAAGAGTTGAGTCATTGCATGACGGCATGGGTTCGAATTCCGTCAGTGATTAATCTGATATCTAATCTAACAAAATCTATCGTTGACAAAAAATAAATAATAATAATAATTCTACGACTAATAACGTAAGTGAAACAATATCATTTTCATGAAATACCAACACTAAATTTCGAAGTAGTAGTTTGGCGATAGTTCCAATATCCTCCTCCTATTCCCAATAAAAAGGTTTTAAAAGACGTTAGGTGCTAGTCAGGCGGCGGGCTTGGGCCTAACGTCTAGGGGGCTAGGTGGGGTCTAGGCAGGCGCCTAGGCGGACTAGACGGATTTAATTAATTTATTATATTTCATGTAAATAAGTGTCTATTTATACTTAATATATATATATATATATATATATATAATTCATCATAAACTACAAAATAGAATGACATATATATTATGAGTTATTGGAACATAATGAAAGCATTGGAAACAAGCATATAATGTCTGTTCATTTAAGTATTCAACAAGTCTCTTACAATTTATTGAAAAAATAAAATAAAATGCAAAATGAAAGTTATCTATTTTCTATCTAAGTGAGTCGCAACCTAGGTGAGTGCCTGGGCGGGCTAGGCAGGCGCCTCATTTGGTCTAGGCGCCATTTCTTAATTTTCAAATGCCTAGTCATTAATCGGGGCAGTGACTAGCCGCCCAGCGCCTAGGCGGGGATTTTTAAAACAATGATCAAAACTAAGGGCTCATTTGTAAGTGCTTTTACAATGATTAAAAACAGTTTTAGAGAAAATGCTTTTAGGTTTCAAAAGCACTTGAAGTGCTTTATTTAAGAAACACCAATTATGTACTTCGTCCATGAAGTACTTTAAGTGTTTTTCTAGGATTTACTTGCATTTTCACCAAAAACGCTTTCAACTATAAAAGCATTTCCAAACGAGTTCCAATTAATAAAAGCACTTCCAAACGAGTTCCAATACAACGGGTCTAAATATCTCCGAATGGTAAAGCCACTAGCTTTCTTTTGATAGGACAAAAATTAAGGGAGTGAGGATCCTCACTAGATCCTCTTTGTGAGGATCTCAGGGATCCTCAAATCACATCCGTTCATCGTACATCATGCGGTAAGAAATTATTGTAAATTTATTTAAAATTGAATATAAACAGTATCTGACGAAAACTGACTACATAATGTACGATGAACGGATGTGATTGGAAGATTTCCAAGATCCTCACAAAGAGGATCCGGCGATGATCCTGAGTGAATTAAGGGGCAAGCATTCTTTTTTCACCTTGGATGTGACTTGTGGTATTCACATTGCTTTGGGTAAATAGCCATACAATAAATTAACCTAATTCACTTTATATTCATTAAAAAAGTTTAAGACGATCGATATTTACAAAGCCACCCTACAATGAAGCATGTCCAGCCCACTCTAACACATATTTAATTACATGATAACTAATAGTTATTATTTTTTAATGTCATCTTATTATATAATCATATGTTTTAATTTTCTATTCATTATCTAAAATGTGGTTTACGTCACACGGCATGCTTACAAAATGACATTGTTGGGCTTTTCCCAACTAGTATCTAAATTAAACAAAGTGAATAATAATTTTAAACTTAGAACTTCGAAATCTATGTCTAATAAAATGAAGAAAGATACCATCCGATAAATAATTTATGTACCTTTGACAAAAGTCGTGAGCTAATTCTCAAAATTTTATTCAGTTTTGTAAAGCTCTGCAAATGTTATTAGGAAATTATTTTTCGTAGCATTTTTCGGCACCGTAAGCTTCTTAAACGTGGTGTAGCACATTTAAGAGATGTTATGTGTGTCAGATAACCGTTCACAATCCTATGTTCGAAATTTTTGAAAGAAATTATGTGTAAATTCTATCTACAATTATGAAAACATGAAGATTAATAAATTATCAACTTTGTTGGGTTGGTTAATATTAAACAGTTAGTAACTTTGTTGGATTAGCGGCTGATATGACCTCATAAAAAGCACAAGTTAGCAAGAACACACCAGTGAAGAAGATTTGAGACAAAAAAACAAAGAACAAAAAACACAAAGAAAAAACAAAAAAAGGAGGTAACAAAGATCAAATGGGGTAGCAAATCGAAGGGACTGTACGGCGGACATAGACATAGAGAAACGAACGAGTCCGAGAGAGCCGAATCTTTCGACTGTTCACACTTTGAAGTTAACCATGAAAACATTAAAAATTAAAAACTAAATAAATTGCCTTCAACCCTGAAACTTTGGATAGAAACCACCACAAGGTGACAGTGATTAGGGACGAATTCCAGGCCAGTATTCTAAACAACACGTCTTGAGTTTCGATTTTTACCGTTGGTGAATCGCACGATGCTGATTAGGAGAGGCTAAAATACCTCTGTGAGTCTTTCCGACTCCCAAAAAGGTAAACTGCCATGACGAAAGCACCAACTGGTCCATTATTGAGAAGAAAAAAAAAAAAAAAAAAAACCTTAGGACACAAATTTATGATAAAAGTAAAACTGTAGGGATACAATAATTTGTATATATACCACGGTTAATGCATCTATCACATATATTTAGCTTTCATTCATTTATATTTTTACTGCAACTAGTTTTATCGCAGTGGCAAAAAACAATCATACTACGCACCATGGTGTGAGTTCAATAACCACCGATATTCTTCGAACAATTAATTATGTAACCCGTCATTGCTATCGCTATCTAAAATAAATTGTGCCCATCGACTTCTATTTATTTAATTAAGAACTAGCATTTACCTACACACTTTGTGTGTATGAACACATTTTTTTAGAAAATGAGAAGGAGAGAGGGGAAGGGAGAGAGAGCGAGAGAGAGAACGTGGGAGAGTGAGAGGTTTTTGTTTTTGGTTTTTTATTTTTATTTTTTAAATATTGAAGGTATTTTAACATTACTTGTAGGTGATGTTTCAATAAAAAAATAATAAAATTTGAACCTGTGAAATTACATTATTGCCTATCATTTTTTTTGTGTGATAAAAGACTAAGTAGTCTTTTCACTCTTTTTTTGTTGACAAAGAAATTTTCATTAATTAATAGAAATTACAACCACCTCTACTTTTGCACGACTTACGTCACTTTTCTTTTTTTTTTCTTTCCCCTCTTGCGAACAAGAGAAACATAGATTGGAGTGCATATCATGTGTTCATCATCCTGATTAATTTTAAATTACAAAGAAGATAATATTATTTAAAGTTAGCATGGAAAGAGAAGCTAATTGCGTAAAGTGAAACCTAAACTTGAAAGCATGCCAAATGTCAGCATCTTAAGCTTCCAATTTTTATAAATGTTCATGTTTCTGGGGTAGGGGGAAGAGACCAGAAAATTAAGAATTAAAAATATGAGTGCGCGACATAATCACATAAATTATCGGCAAGGTTGACAAATGTCATGTTTATTCATGAGGAAAAAAAAAATAAAAAAGTCTTAAATTATTAATCTGGAAAAATGGAACCGTTCCAACGTCCAAGAATGTTGCAGAAGTTGTGTTTTGAGTTGACAAATGGAACTTCAGAACCACCCACAATTTAGGGTTAGTTAATTGAAAACAAAGTCTACTTTACGACTGTTAACGGTATATCAAGTCAATCACATACTATCGTGTGGTATTACTTCACGACTGTTAACGGTATATCAAGTCAATCACATACTATCGTGTGGTATTTCAAGTTCAAGGATGAAAATGCCCTTTGACACAACGATGTTTGAATGAAAATACACGTTTTTAAGCCACTGACATCAATAAAAACATAAATGATATTATCGATATTACAACGATAGTTAATGAGATAGTAATGAATTTAATCATTGAATACGTTACAACTCACCAAAATCACTTACAGAGAGAAACACATGAGAAGTGCTTCTAAAAAAAATCACACGGCTAACAGGCCTAAATGAAATATCACGTATTTTACACACGGCTAACGCGCGGCACAGGCTGTTTCGTTCTTTCTTTTATATTTTTGTACAGACAGGTAAGTTCGTTTTTATGTAAGAAGACAAACTGCTTACTTTCAGACTCCAGCTTGAAGAAGGGGAGTGCTGTGTCCATCAGTGCTTCGCGGATGATGCATTGGCATCAGAGCTGGATCCCTGTAAGCAGTGCTTAACTTTTCATAAAATGCAGAGATTCTAGGATCGTTCTCGTCTTCTCTATCTTTCTTAATCAAACACTGCATCAAAACACGGTAATAAGGTTCTTATATACATGCCAAATCGTCGGCTGAGATATATATTCCTTTAGTTTTTTAATACAACGAACCAAATTAAGAAGATTATAACCAATTCGACATCACTGTCAGATATCGATGGTCTGATGAGATAGGGTATATGCAGGATAAGAACCAGATTTGGAACATTGACCAACTATAATTCCGTTGCAACTGAAATGAACGATAAGTTGATAGCATCAGTGCAGACAAACCTCAGCCGGATAGGCTTTGAATATTGGAAGGAATCGTTTGCGGCAGTACTCATTGAAAAGAAGCGTGAGAATCGGAAGAGGAATGGTCAGACTGGAAGCTAAGGGAACCTTTTTGAGCCCAAACATTCCAATTGCAATGATGTGCATCAGCACCAAGGCAAAAATTGTTGAATTGTGCACAGTTGGCCAAAATTTTCCGTCGGTTTCATACTTGGGTGCATATACATTCAGAAACTGTTCAAAATTGTCAATATATGTCATCAGAATATAAATAACCAAAACTTGTTAAATACAACGAAAAGTACAATAAAACTTTGATCAACAACTAAATAAAAACTTAGATGGTACAAAATACGAAGTAATGTTGGAAGTGTCAGCCTACTTTTTGATTAATAAGTTAGCAACTCAACTGAATCGGATCTTATATGAGCCTCTAGATCACTAAAATGAACACAAAATTCAAGATGTAACAACAAAGCGAAAAATTGATCATGCAGAAAGCTTCCTTGTCTGAGGTTTGGAGGTGCAAGAGGAGATTGGGCTTGCACCGATTTTTTAATTTTATTTTTCATCACCCTTGCACCAATATTTAGTCATGAGACAACCCACATTTGGGAGGTTCAGTCTGATCCATTTGAAACGCTAATAGGTACTAAAAAGAACCCAATACGTTGCATTGGGACTTTTCAAAACATGACGTTGTATTGTGTCCTTAATACGTACTTCCCACCCATGTCCATCTTCTTTCTAAATTAAATTATAATCAGTTTGTTATAGTTAGAGAATAATTTTTCACAAAGAGAGATCATCCAACTAACCTGGTTACGGAAGATTATGTATCCCAGACAACAGTAAACCAAGAGGAACGGGAGAATTAGTGGAGCTAGGAAGAAGTATGTTATTCCGAGGAGTTCAAAAAAGAGAACTCGAGGAATTTCACTATGGTATGGAATTGAAGGAACCTCAAATTCATCATCTTTTCCTGAAAATGGTCTTTTTATGATACTCCAAATCAGGGGACTCACGCGGAAGAGTTCTGAGGCTAGAAGACTGGTCCATCCAGATGTCACAACATATGCAATGAAGAATGATGCCTGCATCCAATATAAGAATCTATATAACAACCTTCATCATGAAATTCGTGATGCAAACAATTGGTTTCAAAAGTTAAAGATACAGCATTTCAGCGGAATCTCAAGTTTACCAGACAAATAGAGTAATATATGACCATAAAAGGACCACGGGTTTTTGGTTGATAACAAATTTTCTTCACATTATCACCAATATTATAAATTGATGACGATTGAGGATAAGTTTTTCAAAAGTTATGGATCAGGAAAAAAAATGACCAGGAAGCAAAGTTCAAACTTCACAACTTTGTGTGAACCCTTTAAACAGTTACACAACGTAATGAAATTGCAAAAAGCAACTAAAAATTAGTATGATTATTCTAGCGAGAGGAGAGATACATGCTAACGTGACATATGTATTTTTACCTGTGCTGGAACAGCATCAGCAAGTATCCCCGGAATCTTTTTGGGCTCAAGAAAGATATTGAACCGATAGAGAACTGTTCCTGAAAGTGTATTTGCCAAGAATATATTCCATATTGTGAACCACAACATCTTGCCGCATGCACTTTTTTGTATCTGACTGAAAGAGATGTATCCTTCCATGGAAGACAACATTATCATGATGGGTGGCACAAAAGAAAGGAACAATTGGAGAATAAGACTTGGAAGATATCCTGTTATGACTTCACTGACAACTGTTCTGAAAGTCAAGAAAATCGTATGATTCAGCAGATCGTAAATAAAACAGTAAATTAGTAAAAGTGATAAATTCTCACTTACAGGTCCAGTACGCTTTTCAGAAACGGAAACCAGGTTTCCAACTGCTCAAGATGAGTAAGGCCTTGCACAATTACAACTGGAATGAGGAACAGAATTGTAAGAGCAGTATATGCAACCACCACCACCAGCTTGGAGATCCATCTTTTTATAAAAGATGCAGAAAAGAAGGGCCAGTGAACATCCTGGGGCTCCGGGGCCCTCTCGGTAACCCATTCTGTGGGATTTGCTCCTTGTTGAATGTGTAAAGCTACTGCAGCACCAAGCCGAGACTTGAACGACACAAAAGCAGCTCCAACTTCCTATTATTAATATTTTGGGCATTCGCATCAAATTTCATGTTCATATAAATCAAACAATTTCAGAAAAATCTATTGGAACTCTGATCTTTTTTCCTCTAAATTTCCGATATGTCTTTTACAAGTCAACATGTAGGTATGCACGTTTATTCATGCAATTCGTAAAGCCACCATAACAAAAATAATAAGAGGAACAGTGTGTGCTACTCATTTCTATTATTTTTCCTGAATACTTTTGTTTCACCTCTACAACAACAACAACAACAAAGCCTTATCCCACTAAGTGGGGTCGGCTGTTTGCTAAATGAAGTCTTAAGCAGAGGAGGACTTCTTTAATACCATTAGCAAACAATTACTATCACTCTTTTGAAAAAAATAATAGCATGAATACCTTTCCTGCCACTGACGATTGCTCCATTCTCACATTATCTTCTAAATCATCCAATTTCTTTCCATAGTGATCTAAAACATCAACTTTGCGTCCAAACAGCCCCCAACAGCCATCACACCTTAATCTTTGCTGAGTATTAGTTTCTGATCTCAGACGCACGAGCTTTCGGTATAGCTTCCCCGCATCACTCTACAAGGAAAAGAAAATGAATTGTTCTCATATCTCATTGATAGAGAAATGTTAATTGTTACAATTTTGTTCAAATGCTCTCTGGTTTGATGTTTCAGAAACCAAAAAAAATATAAAGTGCGACTGATAGCCAGGCAGTGCAGGATGAAGCAAGTAGAAGGGGACTCTGGAGTGTGACGTGTAATAACCTAAATAGGATACACATAGTAATTACAGAAGCACCAAGCGGGGCCTTAGAATACAACCAAAAAATTAACTCGTTGGGGCTTAGTCTGATACTCATCAAAAACTAATTAATTAATTAAACGTTGTGAAAGCTTAGCCTCATAAAAATTAAAAAGTCAATCCAATGAAGATGATGGAGCTCGAGAACAAATTAATTCATAAAGCTTTTGTTTTTCAGCAAAGAATAATGAGGTACTGAGGGTGCATAAACAGATATATGATGTGTTTGATTATCTGCACACATTTCCAGGACTATCTAATAAAAAATGCATTCGAACATAAGCACATGTCAGGATTATACATGACAGAATGCTTACAGTGAGACGTTGGAGTTTGTTAGTTCGACGAACCATTGAATGTGAAAGATATGTAGAAGGATAATACTCTGTAAAAAAATTCTCAACAGTTTCACTGCAGCTGCTCCCAGATGAGACTGGAACAGCACGAACTAATACTGTAAACTGATGAGGCTGAGGTTTGGATGAATAGAAGTGAGCAATTCTTTTCGATGAGATAAAGCTATATTCCTGCAGTTATAGTCATCAAGTTGAAATCACAATTGATTCTTTCTTTTCGACGAAACAGAAAATTGTGATGGAATAAGCCATGAAAGAGAAACAAAAACCGACTTACATAATAAAGAAGATAGCAGACGACTCCAGTGAAAATGTATGCTGCACAAAAGTGAACCCATAACCTTGGGGGAACCGAAACAGATAATCAGGGTATCTTCAGAATAATTTTACTATGCCTGCTATATATATAATAAAATGTACTTGAAAATGATCTAGCAACAACAAAGAGGAAAACTCCACATAGACGTACATGCTGAAGTTATTTTGAACAGCAAGTGAGAAAGTTATTCAACCAACATAAGTCTAAATCTGGGTATTAGCTCGAACAACTTCACTCGCACCTCCTAGTCTATGAGTGTACAAGCACAAAAAGTAAGAGAAAACTCCAATACAATTGCCGATCTCTAACACAATATATCCAAAGTAAGCTTATATTTAAAAATTCTCCCAGAGAAATTAGAAGACACAACAGAGACCTATATCCAAATGTCAACCCATGTGCAAAAAACTGCTATCCCGCCTTTCGTTGGCTTTAAATGTGCAAGCATATAGAAAAGCATACAACTTGGTTACAACGATTGCCAAGGGAAATCCGGTACATCATAGGTTTTTCACTTTGAGCGACTCACTAACTTAAAATGCCATAAACTCAATAGAATTGAAAGCCAACAAAGACGAAAATTACTGCATTTGGGGAACAATGTGTTGAAATATGAACCGTAAACAGAGTTTAGCTAAAGCAACAATTAACCAAAACAGTAATAACAGACACTGTTCAAATACTGCAATTTTATGTCAAGTAAAAAACTTTGGTCATCAAAATTCCCACAATGAAGTAAGTACTTACCATTTAGAGCCAACATTCACATTCGAAATGCTGAAGGAATCCAAAGACTTGCTGGGCAAATCCGAAATATCAAAATCCCTATTCAGCTGGTTCCCCAGATAATTTATCGGAAGCAGAACCAAAATCCCAACAATCCCAGCAAACCCAAACACTCTCAAACTGCATCAAAACAAAGAAACAAAGCCCAATTCAAATACTCACCCAAAATTAATCTCAACACACCCAGCAAACCGAAATACTCTCAAACTCCATCAAAATTAACAAAACCAAACTCAAATAGGCACCCAAAAATACTCTCAACACACCCAGGAAGCAGCACACCACCATTTTCTTACCCCCCCCCACTAACCTGAAGATAAAAATGCGCATGAAGACGACAGCATCCAAGCTGGTGACTGACAGAAGCTCGTCCTCAGAGGGCTGCCACGCCCTCCGCACCCAACCCGCCGTCGGCAGCAGCCGCTCGAAATTGAACTTGTTGCTCTCCTCCAACTCCTCCTTGGCCGCCACCGAGCGCGGCGAATAGACATTGAGGTAGCTGGGTTGCTTCCTGAGTATTGAATACAGAGTGAAGAACAAGAGACAGAGGGCGAGATTGATTCCCACCGACGTTAAAAGCGCCGAAACGATCATTTCTTCGGAGCAAATGGATCGAATTGAAATAGGCACAGTTCAATTTTCGAACTTTGATCTAGTTGATTGGGAAAGTGATGAACTTTCAGCAGGAAGCAACCGACTTTTTCGAACTTTGAGCAAAGTTGAGGGGAGAGGGGAGGGGTAGGATGGAGATTTGTGCCTGAGAGTTACTGTGCAACGGAAGGTATCTCACTTTGTTTTTCAAAATTGACGATTGTACCCCTGTGTCCGCGTTGGCTCCCGCCATGTACCCCTGGGACTTATTTCTGTTCAACAGAATGAACCGCTCCTTCGATTGCGTTTCGACAGCGGCCGGCGCCGCCTCGTCGTTGCAGCCGTTCAAGAGACCAGCGTTCTTAAACAAATCTGAACTCGAGCAGTCAGCCCTCCAACTCCGCCGAGAGGAAGCGGAACAGCATAAAAGCCGACAACACCATCATGTCGTCCCGAATCCCTTCAATTCCGTCCCCGCCACCGATTACCATCGCGACCGGGAATCGGAGAGGCGGAATCGTGACCGAGACCGGGAATGGAACCGTGATCGTGAACTGAAGAGGAGGCCAGGCAGCGGGAGTGAGAGAAAGTGCAGGAAAGGGAATGCCAAGTGAGATGAATGGTAGTATTTTAGGCAGGGGCAGGAAAGGGAATTTAAACTTGTAAGTCATAGGTAGCTCTCACTTTGAGGCTGTTTAAGGAGAAATTTTAGCGTGACGGTCACACATATTATAACATGAGTGAATTGATAGTACTATGACGATTGTTAAAGTATATGAAAAACTGGTTTCTATTTAGAGAGAAAGAGCAAGACAGAGAACAGAAAATGAACAGAGAGGAAACTCAATGGTTTTTCTTTCTTTCACTCTCGCTATATGATGCAGAGAGGATAACTATCTTCATATGTCAAAAGAGAGCACTTAACATGCTTTTTACATCACTGTTAGCCTTAACTTAGGACCACACTCACACTACAATTCATCTTAGTCACTCATCTAACTAAATTCATGGATCAAACAACACATGGCACTCATGGCCTTTTAATAAAATTGAACTTTACACTTTGCATCATTTTGCATAAGTGAATACACCAATTTAAACATCTTATTCTAACTTTTCAGCTCAACACTTATATTTCAACACTCCCCTTTAAGTTTTGAGCTGATTTCACTCCTAGCATATCCCTGAGATAGTTGAACCGATCCTTTGTCAAAGCCTTAGTAAATATGTCTGCCACCTGCTCATTTGTTGGACAGTACACCAAATCGATTATCCCTTCCTGGAGTGCATTCTTGATAAAATGATACCTTCTGTCAATGTGCTTGGTTTTCTGATGGAAAACTGGATTTTTAGTAATTGCAATTGCAGCTGTATTATCATAGTGCACTGGAGTTGCCTCAGTTTGCATCTCACCAAAATCTTCAAGGACAAATCTAAGCCAAATGGCTTGAGCAGTTGCTTCAGAGGCACTGATGTACTCTGCTTCTGCAGTAGAGGGTGCTACACAATTCTGCTTCACAGAGGCCCATGAGAACACTCCACTGCCAAAAGAAAATGCATAACCAGAAGTACTTTTGCTATCATCAACAGATCCTCCCCAGTCACTATCACAGAATCCGATTAGCATTGCATTATTTCATTTTACATACTCCAAACCATAGTCTAGAGTCCCTTTGATGTATCTGAGCACACGTTTGGCAGTTCCAAAATGCTTGCTAGTAGGACAATGCATAAATCTGGCAAGTAAACTGGATGCATACATGATGTCCGGCCTAGTAACTGTGAGATATAGAAGACTTCCCACAATGCTTCTGTATAGCTCTTCACTTACTGCTCCACTTCCATCATCTTTAGTTAATTTCTCAGTTGCCACAAGTGGTGTGCTCACAGATTTGCACTCATTCAGACCAAACTTGTTTAGTAAAGAACTTGCATATTTCATCTGATGAATGAAAATGCTAGAATTGGTCTGAATTATCCCCATTCCAAGAAAATGATGGAGAAGACCCAAATCTGTCATTTCATATTTTCTTTTCATGTCTTCTTTGAATTTTTCAAGCATCAGTCTATCACTACCAGTATAGACTATGTCATCCACGTAGATAGAAACAATCAGAATGTCTTGCTCCCTTGCTTTGGTGTACAGTGTTGGTTCACTCAAACTTTTCTCAAAACCACACTGAGAGAAGTATGTATCAATTTCTCCATACCAAGCCCTTGGAGCCTGCTTTAACCTGTACAAGGCTTTATGCAGTCGGTAGACTTTATCTTCTTTTCCCTTGACTACATATCCTTCGGGCTGATCTACATAAACTTCTTCTTCCAATACACCATTCAACAAAGCTGATTTTACATCAAGCTGATATAATTTCTAGCTCTTATGTGCTGCCAAAGCTACAAGAGTCCTGATAGTATCCAATCTTGCCACCGGAGCATAAGTTTCATTGTAGTCTAGTCCTGGCTTTTGAGCATAACCCTTTGCAACTAGTCTAGCTTTGTTTTTTAAAACTGACCCATCAAGATTCAACTTGGTTTTATAGACCCATTTAACTCCAATAACAGGCTTTTCAGTTGGTCTATCCACAAGCTTCCAGGTGCCATTCTTCTCAATCATAGCTAATTGATATTCCATTGCCTTTAACCATGATTTATCTTGAGCTGCATCTGCATATCTTTCTGGTTCCAGAATGCATGAGTTGCATTGGGCAAGAACATCATTCAAATTCCTCCATTTTAGAGATGAGTGATCATAAGTCTCTGAAATCTTTGCAGACTCAGGGATACAGATTTCTTGTTCTTGTGCATAAGAGGGAGAACTAGAATTGAGGGAGCTTTCTTCAGTTTCGCTCAACTCATATGAATTCACACCAATTACATTTTCAGGTTGATCCTGAATGTAGGTTGCAACAACTGGATTTTGTGAATTTTCTTTCCAATTCCAGGTCTTAGATTCATCAAAAACTACATCTCTTGACAAGGTTAGGTTCTTAGTGCGTGGATCAAATATTCTGTATCCTTTCTCACATGTAGCATATCCCACAAACACACCTTTGATACTCTTAGCATCTAGCTTCTGTCTTGTCTCAGTAGGCACATGTACATAGCACAGTGAACCAAAAATCTTGAAATGTGCTATACCTGGTTTTCTACCACTATAAGCCTCAAAAGGAGTTGTATTTCCAAGTGCCTTTGTAGGACACCTATTTAGAATATATACAACTGTGTGAACAGCTTCAGCCCAAAGAAAATATGGCATATCTCTATCATGAAGCATAGCTTTTGCCATTTCAATCACAGTTCGGTTTTTTCTTTCCACTACTCCATTCTGTTGAGGAGTATAAGCCATTGTAAGTTGTCTTTGTATGCCTTCAGTATCACAGACCTTAGAGAACTCAGATGATAAGAATTCTCCACCTCTGTCACTCCTTAGGCATTTAAGTTTGAAACCACTCTGCAGCTCCACCATTGACTTAAACCTTTTGAAATAATTGAATGCATCAGATTTGTATCTGAGGAAATACACCCAAATCATCCTTGTACAGTCATCGATGAATAACATGAAGTATTTGTTTCCAGCCAAGGATGCATTCTGCATAGGACCACAGATATCAACATGTATAAGTTCCAGATGACAGTTTGCTCTCCAGGCTTGATCTTTTGGAAACCAATCTCTATGTTGTTTTCCAAATTGACATCCTTGACATACATCTTTGATTGCTTCTAGGAATGGAAGACCATGCACCATATTCTTCTCACTGAGTTGTTGAAGCCCTCTGAAATTCAAGTGACCTAGTCTTCTGTGCCAAATCTGAGTAGAGTGCTCCATGCTAGCCTTCAGAACCAACTGATTATTTTTCACCAGAGAAAAAGGGTAGCATCGATTTTCCTTCTTCTTAACCTTGATGATAAGATTTTCAAGTGAAGGTCCATCAAATATACTACACAAGCCTCCTCCAAACACTAGATAATATACATGCTCATCCATTTGTCCAACACTCAATAAGTTCTCTTTTAACCCTGGCAGATGCATGACTTCCCTGATATACCTTTTACCTTTATTAGTGTCTATCTGCAATGAACCCATTCCAGCAACATCCACTAACACACCAGTAGGCATTTGCACTTTTCCAGCAACATTTGTTTTTATGTCAACAAGGAGATCAGCATTCCCTGTCATGTGGTTACTACAACCACTGTCAACATACCAATTTCCATTGACATTTGTTTCTGAGATTGCACTATTAGCATAAAACAAATTTCCTGACACTTCTACCTGATTTGCAGAGTTTGCCTTTTGCACAATCTTCCCTACAGTGCATTCTCTAGCCCAATGACCAAATTTATCACAATTATAGCACTTAGGCTTCCCCTTATATCGACATTCACCAAAATGATACTTAGAACACACTCTACACTGTGGTTTGATAGTCTCTTGACCCATTGAATGTGACTGATATGGATTTGGTGCAGGACTATTGAAAGGTTTATGTTGGAATCGAGGTTTTGAATCCCATTTCTTTCCCTTAGAGTTCCAATTCTTCTGGAATTTTGATGAACCAGATTGAGCTCCACTTCTATTTTGCCCCTTTGGACTTACTGAGAATGATTCAAAAACCTTTTCAGTGGTAACATTATGCAAGTCAAATCGTTGTTCTTGACTCTTCAAAATTGCAACAACTTCTTGCAACTCTACAGTCTCTAGACACTTTGTGTTTTCTATAACTAAACAGATGGAATCATAAGGTTTACTTAGACTAATCAGAACCTTCTGCACAAGTCTCTCATTAGAAAGGGATTCACCAAATGTTCTCATCTGATTAATTAAATCATTCAATCTTGTGAGATAATTAGATAGGGATTCATCATCTCGCATTCTAGCATACTCAAATTCTCGTCTAAGATTCTGAAGTTTTACGGATCTAACCTGATCACCACCATGGTATTCTCCATACAGTAGATCCCATGCCATCTTAGCTGAGTCGGCATTGGCAATCCTAGGAAAAATCTGATCAGAAACTGCATTTTGTATAATACCTAGAGCCTTTGCATCTTGCATATATGCTGCGACCATTTTCTCATCGTCTTCTTCTTCCTCTGAGCTTCCTTCAGCCTTCTTCTTCTTTGATTCTGAGATCGTAACCCCTTTTTCAACTAATCTCCATAACCCATGAGATTTGAAGATCGTCACCATCTTAATTCTCCAGAACTCGTAGTTCTCACCGGAGAAGATCGGAGTTCTCACCTCAGAACTTCTAGATCCAGCCATCTCTTAGCTTAGACAGGACGAACACAAATCGAAATCGGAATCTATGGAGTTTCGGCAACTTCGCTTGAACCGGAACGAGCTCAAGTGTAGCTCAAATTGCTTCACAGTTTACGCCCAAATCTCAAAAATGATCGAACTAGGCTCTGAGGCCATGTTAAAGTATATGAAAAACTGGTTTCTATTTAGAGAGAAAGAGCAAGATAGAGAACAGAAAATGAACAGAGAGGAAACTCAATGATTTTTCTTTCTTTCACTCTCGCTATATGATTCAGAGAGGATAACTATCTTCATATGTCAAAAGAGAGCACTTAACATGCTTTTTACATCACTGTTAGCCTTAACTTGGGACCACACTCACACTACAATTCATCTTAGTCACTCATCTAACTAAATTCATGGATCAAACAACACATGGCACTCAAGGCCTTTTAATAAAATTGAACTTTACACTTTGCATCATTTTGCATAAGTGAATACACCAATTTAAACATCTTATTCTAACTTTTCAGCTCAACACTTATAATTCAACAACGATCACACCAAAACGTTACTCAAAAGGAAAGCAGACTGGGACGGGCAGGTGGGTTCAGTGCCCCTTGTTTGGAGGAAGGCGTCTGCAACTTTCATTGTTGTGGACATGAATCAAGCATTACATTAGGAACAAAATTCGTTATTCACATCCTTTTTCTTACTGTTAGCTGAGGGTGCGCAATTTCCTGGTGGAACAAAACCAAGGAAACTGTGCAGCACTTAACATGTTATGGTTAGGTGTGTTGTGCCTTGGCCCGTTCGTTAGTGCGGAACCGAGATCCAGATTACAACCTCACCAAAATCACACACAGTTGAACAAAATAAAATACAAGAAATAAAGACACAGAGAAATTTACGAGGTTCGGCAAAAAACTGCCTACGTCCTCGGAGAGATATTGCTCTTCACTATGAGAATAACAGTACAAGTATACATGAGTTAAATCGACATAACCCAATCCCATATCCCTTGTACACCCACTCACAGAATTTTCCCAAGAGCCTCACTCTACCCCAAGAGTTCTTTCACTAGAATACTTTTCACTCTAGCTCTCTTGATTTTCTCTCAACCCATGTCCATGGTAGAGCCAAATGCTCACACCATCTCTTTGGATGCTCTCCTTCTCTTCATCCGTTGCCCATGGTTTCCAAATGTTCTTTTTATGCTTTTCTTAATCCAAGCCTTCTCCCACAAAACATGGCTTTGAAAAAGCCACAAAACATGGCTTTGAAAAAACCACAAAACATGGAACTAATTTGGCCACTATCCAACAAGGTGGTCCTTCAGTTAAAAGTCTAGAGACGACTCGCGAGCAGCATTTTCAACCTCTAAACTGAAGTCTTTGCAAATACTTCAGATGAGGCCTTGTCCGGTTGCTCCCACCACCCCTCCACCAACGCCTGCTGGCTTCATATATTAGTCCAACTTGTACACTAAATTCCCGTAATGTAGCCTTCGGGTGGTCCACCCACCTTCAATCCTACTCCACATATCTCTCGAGACTCTTACCCACGCCTGCCGGCGAAATATTATGATCTATCCTTTCTTAGCTACATTCTTCTCAGCAAAAGCTTAGAAATCACTTTTTCTTATTTTCTTTGAGTATTTCTCTCCAAGCAATGGGTAACATTGTCTCAATATCCCTGCCGAGCGATCCCATTTTTTAATCTTCCTGCTGGGGTTCCCTTATTCAACCACCAAAATACATAAGTAGGCTCAAAAAAAACCTCCAAGCTCTGGATCATTCTTTTCGAGAACTGACCGCTTTGAAGGCTGATGTGTTGAGAAAGGTTGAGGTTGCAGAGCTGCAGAGATCCATGAAGCGATTGAACCAGGTACAACTGTGGATTGAAAAGGTGGAAAAGATTGAGAATGAAGTCGGAGAAGTTAAGCATGGCCGAGTTCAAGAAATTCAGAAATTGTGTTGCAGAGGTTACTGCTCAAAAAACTACTTGTCCAGCTACAAGTATGGAAAAAAAGTGTATAAAAAGCTGGCAGAAGTCGATGCTTTAAAGAACAAGGGCGTTTTTGCGGAGGTCGCAGAAGAAACCTTCCCGGCAACTTTAGTCCATGAAAGACCTATGGAACCAACTGTAGGCATGGAATTTGTGTTTTATAAGGTTTGGAGCCAGCTGGAAGATGAACATGTGGGAATAATTGGATTGTACGGGATGGGAGGGGTGGGTAAGACTACCCTACTGACCCAAATCAATAAAAAAATTGCTCCACGTTGATTTTGATCTCGTGATATGGATTGTGGTATCCAGGGACCACAATGTTGAAACTGTCCAAGATAAGATTGGTGACAAGATTGGGTTTTCCAGCGACTCGTGGAAACAAAAACAGCAGTCAGACAAAGCTGAAGACATCTGCAGGCTCTTGAGCGCGAAGAAGTTTGTGTTATTGTTCGATGATATGTGGGAGCCTATTGAAATAACCAAATTAGGGGTTCCTATTCCTAACCCACGCAACAAGTCTAAGATAATCTTCACAACTCGCTCGGAGGATGTATGTGGTCAGATGGACGCTCAAAAGAAGATTAGAGTGGAGTGTTTGGCATGGGACAAGGCGTGGAACTTGTTTCAGGAGAAGGTTGGGAGGGAGACACTTGGTATTCACCCAGATATTCAACGACTTGCTCAAACTGTGGCAAAAGAGTGTGGAGGTTTGCCACTCGCACTAATTACTGTTGGTCGGGCCATGGCTTGCAAGAAAACAACTCAAGAATGGAACCATGCGATTCACATTCTGAAAAAATCTGCGCACGAGTTTTCAGGTATGGAGGATAAGGTGTTCCGTCTTTTAAAATTTAGTTACGATAATTTAGCCGATGAGAAGGTCAGATCTTGCTTCTTATATTGTGCTCTATATCCAGAAGATTTCTTCATATTTAAAGATGATTTAGTATATCTTTGGATGTGTGAGGCAATGTTGGATGAATATGGGAGTGTAGAGGAAGCAAAAAACAAGTGTTACGATATTATTGGAACTCTTGTTGCTGCATGTTTGTTGGAAGTTAACTTAGATATGGTAAAGATGCATGATATGATTCGTGACATGGCATTGTGGTTAGCTCGTGACCGTGCAAAAGAAAACGACAGTTTCCTTGTCCATACAAGTGCCCATGCAGCGCCGGATGTCAAAAAATGGAAAACTGCAACAAGGGTGTCGTTGGTAGATAATCATATTGAAAGCATGGTTGAAACACCAAAATCTACCAAGTTGTTGACCTTATTGATTCAAGGAAGTTATATTAGCAGAAGTCCTCTCAATATGATTGTTGATGGCTTCTTCGATTACATGCATAAGCTGCGTGTTTTGGATTTGTCCAGAAATGAGAAGCTAACCCAATTGCCATCTGGAGTTTCAAACCTGATTGCCTTACAGCATCTGAATTTGTCTAGGACTGGTATAATAGAATTGTCGATCGAATTGAAGGCCTTAGTAAGGCTAAAATATTTGAACTTGGAGTATACAAATCAACTTAATTTTGTTCCACCTGAAGTAATATCAAATTTTCACATGCTAAAAGTTCTGAAATTGTTCGGCTGTAGTTCTTCAGACAGAATTCTTTTTGGTGGTGAAAGAACCCTGATAGAGGAAATCGAGGGCTTGAAACACCTTGAGGTATTTACTTTGACCATACGAAGTAGCTATTGTTTCCAAAAATTGTTCAGCTACAACATAATAGTGACCAGCACTCAGTATCTACACCTCTCGGATGGCAAGAACTACTCAAGCGTTCTAGATATATCATCTCTCGCGGACATGAAAAATCTGCGTGGCCTTCATATCAACGAATATCCTAATCTGGAAGAAATGGAGATTTATTGGGCAGGACAAGCGCCTAATGATCCTCGGAACGCAATGATGAGAAACCAAAGTCGCTTCTGTGGCCTTGAGTACGTAGATGTATGCCGGTGCCCAAATCTCAAGGACCTGACATGGCTCGTTTTCGTGCCCAATCTCAGAATCTTAGAAGTGCGTGACTGCTCTGAAATGGAGAAAATAATCGATTTGGAAAGATTTGGTAGAATGGCAGGTGCGGTGAAAGAACAAAATGCTTTCGCGAAACTTACAGATCTGCATTTGGATTCCCTACCACGGCTAAGGAGCATATATGGCAATGCCTTACCATTTCTGCACCTCAACCAAATCTTGGTATATGAATGTCCGGCGTTGAAGAAGCTGCCACTCAACTCTACCAGTGCCGAACGACATAATCTCATTATCAGGGGACAGAAAGAGTGGTGGAATGGCTTAGAATGGGAGGATGAAGTTTCTAGAAGTGTTTTTCTTCCCTACTTCATGTTAGAATTCGGAGAGGTTATCAGAACAGATTTCAAAGAAACTGATTTGGGGCAATTTTCAGATGATCTATTATTTTTCTCCTCAAGGAGGAAATATATATTGTACAAAGACTTGTAAAACAAGAAAGATGATTAATATACTCCAATCTAATTACAATAGAAGACGAATCATAGTACTTTATGTACATACGACGTATGTTAACATTGATTCTAAAGTTGGTGCATAAGTATCTTCGGTGCTCAACTTTCATACGCTGTGAAAGCAAAAGTAGATGAATGCACTAAAGAACTAACTTGTTTTATTTCTGTATTTTGAATCGAATGAGAATTTCGGAGATCCCAATGCTAGATCATTCATCTGTTTATTTCGTAAAAAAAATATGTCATTCACCTGTTGAATTTAAGTTGAATGTCACATTCTAATTACCTAAACTATTCCAACAGTCTATTTCAGAATCAAATTCAGTCAAGCTTAAGAAATTAAGTCCGATAGAGTTTAAGAAATCAACTGATCAACAAAAAGAATCCAATCCCAGAAACATTAATTAGCCAAAGTTGTGTTCAGTTACTTGTAATATAACATAATTATATACTATTCCATCAAGAAAAAACAAATCCAGATAAATTCACTAGCTCAAACTTAGGAAAACACACATAAAAAAATAAAATAAAAGAGAGAAACGACATACACTCGCGGATGGTACGCCAGACGATCTTAGCCGGGGTACGAAAAATGGATGGGACCATGAGAAGGCTGAGTGTTCATACGCTTCTTCAAGAACCTCATATACTTCATATTCTGCCTCAGCACACATCTGCCCGCAGCAAACCAGCGTCACACTCTCATCGCTCAGAAGCCTTTTGGCGATGGTGGACTCCGTGCGACCCAGCATGTGGTGGCGGGCGCGTCCATCACCACAGGCTTTGTGCTGACCTCTGTCCCAGACACCATCGCTACAACCTCTCTGTAAGTTTTTCAAAGCCTAACGTGAAAGTGAGGAATGGGCGTTAGATGCGTTATGGTCTTTGTGGTTGGTCTTCAGTTCGCTGGTTGAGAGCGTATCTTTTTGCACGATTGAATCCAATTGGTTTTTTTTTTTTTTTTGCCATCTGGCGTGAGACTTTTAGCCACGAAGAAGCTCTTGCCAGGTCAATAGATAGCCATTGTTCAAGCTTACTCATTAGGTATTTAACGTGTCAAAGTTCCGACAGAAAAAAAAAAAAGAGGGGAAAACACGCGACACGAATGCACACTAAAAATTGAGGATTAGGGTTGAGGTTTTCTTTTCTTTCATTGATGCAAGCATATTTGTTATCTACGAGATCCGAACATTCTAAGATTTTTTCAATTATAAGTAAAGACAAATGTTTTTATATCAAAAGGCTTATAATGATATATTAAACTCGTTATTCGTAAAAGTTGAATCTTAAACATTTCAAGTACAATGCAAGAATAAATATAAAAAAATCTCTAACCGTACAAATGAGAATATCTTATTATTTAATTAACTAGAATGATAAGAAACGACAAAACGGGTAAAATAGGAAATAACATGTGAAATTTGTGATTTAATTTTGGGTTTTATATATTTAGACACCGTATAATACCCAGCTGGCTTTGAGTTTAAAGTAATTTTACACAATGTTTACGTAAAAGAATTAAAATTAAAAAAATTCTAATTATTTATTTTCACGTATTTTCACCATTTATCAAGTAAACATATTAGACATGTTTTCGGGTCTTCTACTAATGTAACCCGGTATGGTTGTGGTATCCAAATTTAACAAGGTGGTGCGCACAATATTAATACACTAACGAACTCTAACCACAGCGTGACAGTTGTCAGCATGAAGCGCTAAGTGTAGCGATCAAGAATCCAACGGATGAGAGATTTTTCAATGTGATCAGAATACTGATGGTATATCATGTGTTTTTATATAAACAGTGTGAAATTTTATGTTTTAAGTTATTAAATTTTTATCACACATATTCTACTATTTACATAATGATACGTTAATGATACGCGAAGTATCATTTTGTGTTTCAACTGCACTTAAAAATCTCTCCCAACGGACAGGGACTTTATCCGAAGGTGCACACAAAATTAGTACACTCGTTGGTACACTAGTTGGTTTCCTTTCGCGTACTTTGCCGTTTCCATCCCTTCGACAGCAAACCACCACGACCTCAGCCGTCGTCTCCGGCGATCCATTCGAATCTCCAATATCAACAGGTCTTTACCTCCGATTTGATTAATTTCAGATCGTTCAATTTTTCATCATTATTCCGCAATTCAATCTCCCAATTTTGATGGATTTAGGGCTTTATATCTGAATTATTGCTGAAATTGTATGATGGGTTGAATGCAGAGAGAAATTTAGGGAAATATGAGCGATGTATTCGAAGGGTACGAGCGCCACTACAGTGAACTCTCCGCCAACCTCACCAAAAAGTGTACGGTAGCTGGTGCTCTCGATGGAGGTAAGAAATTTCTCACTTTTCCTTTTTTTATTTTTTTATTTTTATTTTTTTATAAATTTTTGTGAATTTAATCATATGTATGGTTGCCCTGAATTTGGATGATTCATGTTGTATTTAATTGTGCTGATGACATGGATTTTATGAATAAAGTTTGAGTCTTTTTGTTGGTGGCATAAACCTGATGAAGGATCTTAATGTATGTATTCGATTGAATTAATTATGCGAGAACCGAGTTTCCGTTGGGATTAGTGTGGATATGTGTCTTTTGGATCACTAGGACTGCTAAGTTTCTCACTGTCGCCGCTTTGCCACAAAATTATGCTTCTTTATTTGAGGTTGAAAAATTATCAGTAGCTGTAGGTTTAGTGGACTCAAAAGATGGCAAAAGTCTTAGGCTGATAGAGCTTCCACCGGCTTGAGTTATGCATAATATGTTAATAATGGTTGTTTTAAAAATTGGGAGAAAACAAGAAAGAAAAGGACTGAAATGCTCGAGGCAATAGGATCGGGTCTTGGATTGTGCAGGTCTCTTTAAGTTTTTCAACATTTGAATGGAAATGAAACGGATGGAAGGAGGGTCGGTTCTGAATTTTGTGGATGTTGAGTATTGTAGGTACAAAGATAAAGAGAAAAGGGGTTTTAATTCATTTCATGCAATAGATATATTTCCCAAAAGAGCATCTTACCTGCAAACTTCTATCTATATAAAATTGAACTTAAGAATAATATTTCAAATTGTGCTCGTTAGGAGTTTAAACATACTCTTAGTCTTCTTTTTTTACTTCTTGTTCTTGTTGTGAATGCGTATATTCTCCCTTATCAAGTCAAGAGATATTTATGGACACTACTGTCTCTATTATAATCTCAGAACAAAAGAAGCAAAAGGTTACTGAAATAAAGGCTGGAATCGATGATGCAGAATCTTTGGTAATTGATTGAACTATTCTGTTTGGGAGGATTTTATTTTTTGGTTATTTCTTTCTACTTGGTTCTGATGTGCTGTTTCTTAAAAAATTTCAGATCCGGAAAATGGACCTCGAGGCAAGAAGTTTGCCACCAAATATTAAGGCTGTGCTTCTTGCTAAGTTGAGGGAATATAAGTCGGATCTGAATAATCTGAAAAGCGAAGTTAAAAAACTTGTATCTGGAAACGCATATACATCTGCCCGAGATGAGTTGCTGGAATCAGGCATGGCTGATGCTCTGACAGTATGTCTAAATCCTTTTAGCTTTTTTTATTTTTCGAATAGTTATTTAAGATATTAAATGTGATTCATTATTTGGTAGTGAGTCTGTGATGGGTCTTGGTATATATTTGACATGAAACGTGGAGTTCTTCTACTTTTTTGAGGAAGATTTCACTTCGGTGTGCTATTTTAGTTATCTCATTCCAATTCGCTTGCTCGAGCAATAGAATGAGTGAACATGATTAGTTCTGGTTTGACTTGATGGTCACTTCACTTGTTAATTTGAAACAAAGATGCTTGAAACAACAATGAATATTTGAGTTTGAAAATTTGTTCTTCACTGGGCACTTTCGTTTTTGTCATAATTATTAGTCTTTCCTTGATTTGTGATAATTGATGATACTATTGTATGCTTTCCATAACTTGATTTGTGTCTTAAGCCTTCTGCTCTCATCCTTTCTTGATATTGTGGATAAATGTTTTTACAAGACTTACTGACTAATGAAAATCCAATAGGCATCAGCTGATCAGAGGTCAAGGCTAATGATGTCAACCGAGAGATTAAACAAGTCCAGTGATAGAGTTAAGGACAGCAGAAGAACCATGCTCGAAACAGAAGAGCTTGGTGTTTCGATCCTCCAGGATCTGCATTCACAGAGACAATCACTGTTGCATGCTCATACCACAGTAATACCTTTTCAGGCTTTATATTCATTTTACGGTTGTTTTGACAGTCTTTCCGCAAACAAGTTTCTTTTCCATCTCTCGTCCTCTTATGTTTAGTGTCAGTATGCATGCCTTCTCTTCCTTGAGTAATGTTTAAAAATATAATGATGTGCATCTGGACTCTGGAGATTATCACCTTACGAACATGATTTACTCAATCTTCTTTTCACTATTATTAGTGTTAGTCTCTCAGGAGAGTGATGTGCGGCATGTGCCTATGTGTATCCATGGGCCTGTACTGAAAACAAGTTTTTCGAAAAGAGAAAGTTATTGATATAACTGCTTTGGCGAGGGCAATGATCTTCCTAGAATGGCATTTCATTTATCTAACTGTTTATTTCCTTTTGCTGCAGCTTCATGGAGTGGATGACAACATAGGGAAAAGCAAGAGAGTTCTGACTTCCATGGCAAGGAGTATGAACAGGAACAAGTGGCTTATTGGCACGGTTATTGCGGTTCTTGTCATTGTGATCGCCTTGATCTTGTACTTCAAACTTAAATAAGCCAAGACGTTTTCGCTTGTTGAGCTTGTGGCTTTTCAAACGAACAGATTTTCGTTTCTTGTTTCTCCTTATTTTTCGAGTGTGCAAATTGAGTTTGTCAAGATGGAGATCCTTGATTGTGTAGTAATGGAAACATATCGATACGTTCCAACATTCTTTATTGGTTGTGTAACTTGTGTTTACCATTTCTGAGTAAGACAATACTTCCCACCTTCCCAATAAGGAGGAAAGTCAACCGTCCCGTTAATGTGACGTCATTTTTCAATATAAACGTCATAATCGAAATGGTTCATTCTCTTATAAACTTGTAAGAAAAGAGCGTTGCTGTGAACTTATGACTTATGTGTTCTGTTTGTCCAAAGTTCCAAACATAAGCTTTGCCTCTCTCAGCTTATGAGATGGCCAACCAACACTGGCTTGGCATCACTCCCCACCATCCACCTCCGTTCTCTCATACGAGCATGCACGCGCCAATCCTTCATCGGTGTTGGCAAGAAGCTCCAAGCCGCCATTATCACTGGCGGCCTTGCCGCCTCAGTAGACTCATTCCTTCACAATTGCCGCCTCCATTTCCATGCTGCACACGCCCGTCCATTCTTTACACGCAAGCCGTTTCAATGAAATTCCCCACTCGCACAAAGACGCAGTGGACTGGACCGTTCTCATGGGCTGCTTTGGCCGCCACGGAATGCTCCAATCTGGGCTTCGTTTGTTCTTCGAAATGCGAAGCGACGACGTGAAGGTGGACGATGTGGCATGGTTTGCTTGTTCAATGCGTGTGCTCGGCTGGGCAATGCTGAAATTGGGGAGCAAGGACATGGTTTCGCGGTGAAGGTGGGTTTGGATTCTGGTATCAAGGCCTGCAATGCGGCCATGGATATGTATGTCAAGTGTGGCCAATTGGGTATGGCAAGACGGGTGTTCGAAGTGATGGAGGAGCGGATGTGTAGTGTCGTGGACTGCGATTTTGGACGGTGTGGTTAAATTGGATGGTGTTGGAAATGGGAGAGTGGTGTTTAATCAAATGAATGAGAGAAATGAGAGTGCTTGGACGATCATGATTGTTGGATATCTAAGTATTGGGCTTATCTGCGAAAGCTTTTCCCTTCTTGAAGAAATGGTTTTTGGGTTTTCGGGCTTATCTGCGATAGGGTGACGGGCAGTTGGGTTGACGCTTATGCTTTAAGGACAATGGAGAATGAGATTGACATCATGGTTGGCACAGCATTGGTTGATATGTATGCGAAGTTTGGCACAGTAGACACTGCGTTAAAAGTTTTTGAGCAAATGCACCGAAGGAACGAAAGGCGAAATGGAATGCTTTGCACAGTGGTTTGGCAATGCATGGAAGGGGAAAACTAGTTCTGAATATGTTTCCTCAAATGCTCGAGGAAGCCAAGCCAGACGAATTAACCTTCATTGCTTTGTTGAGTGCTTGCAGCCACTCGAGCCTTTTTGATCAGTGCCGGCAATACTTTTATAATCTCCAGCGTTACATGGTGCAACACCTCAGATCGAACACTCTGCGTGTATTGGTGTATGGTGGATCTTCTAGGCAGGGCTGGTAATTGGAAGAGGCTGAAGTCTTGATCAAGCAAATGCCAATGCCTCCGAACGAGGTGGTTTTGGGTTCCCTTCTCGGTTCTTGCAGAGTCCATGGAAAGCTAGAGCTTGGTGAAAGCCTTCTGCAAGAGCTGGTTCGAATGGATCCCCACAACACAGATTATCACGTCCTGCTTTCCACCATGTAATGCTTAAGGTGGAAAGCAGGATAAGGCCAACTTACTGAGGCAGGACTTTAAGTATGAGAGTTTAAGAAAGCTTCCCGGAATAAGTTCAGTTTATATTGGTGGCCAAGTTCATCAGCTCAGTGCAGGCGATACGTCGCACCCGAAAACAATGCAGAGCTACATGAAGTTGGATGAGATGATATAAAGACTGAAAAGGATCAATGTTGGATGAGATGATATAAAGACTGAGAAGGATCAATGGACAAACACAAGAAAAAGATTGCAGGAGAAATGAGAAAAGGAGAGTGAAAATCAATACTTTGTCGGTTCATTTAAAGCTTGTCAAATACGCAGACGTGGATTAAGTTAGTTGTGGATTAAGTCAGTTAGTTAGAATAATTATCTCACACGGGACTGAATTTATATCGTAATAGAATAAAGTAGTTTTTTATTTTGGCTTTTTAGCCAAAATGGTCTCTAAGATTGACATAACCCCTCATTTTTTGTACCTTGAGATTGTTTACTGTCAATTATTTTGGTCATTCCATGAAAAATCTCTGTTGGGTATTTTTGCCAAACCAATCCCTCCACTTAAATTTGTGGTTTCTTTAATTTAACGGAGATTTTTCATAAAATGATCAAAATGATTGATAATGGACAATCTCAAGAACCACTTACATCGATCTTAAATCTCAAAAACTAAAGTGAGAAGTTATGACAATTTCATAAAGTATTGTAGCTAAAAAAGTCTCTAATATTTCTCGTCGGAATAGTAGTTCAAGATATCTCTTTATGCAAATACGAATGCGATGTGATACATTGATTATATAACTTTTTCCAATACAATAGAAAAGAAGTACTAACGGGGGATGTAGCTCAAATGGTAGAGCGCCCGCTTTGCATGCGGGAGGTACAGGGTTCGATCCCCTGCATCTCCATTTTTTAATTTCTTAGAATGTGTAATTTTCATACTGCAGTTTTGAGCTTCTCTTTTTTGAACTTCTCATAATCTACTACTGCTAGCAATATCGCATTCGACTTCAGATCGGTCATCACCGTCTTGACGAGCTGTTTCAGTCAAAAACATTGATTCGGTTACTATATGTACTTGTCCCTTAAAGTTCATCAAACACATATCATGGCAGGGTTTTGAAGAACTCACCGATTCTGTAATACTTTGCATGGCATTGTCCGGGACCCAAGCGAGGAGAGGTGGTACAATGAAGCTTAAGTTTATGTCGAATATGTTTCTGAGCCAGCTTTGTGTTCCTTGTCTATCTGAAAATATGGTTCCTTTGACGTTGAGGTTGATGTCACTTGGATCATACCCAGCAATGCCTCGGATTTCCCATCTAGTCTACACAAAAGAAAAAAAAAATGTCAACGTATTAAGTGGGATCCCGCTACATTATAGCTGAGAGGGATCCTTATCGACAACATATCAACAGTTGTATTATTGTTGATATAACAAGAACAACATATCAGTGGTGGATAACAACAATAATATGTATCCATTCCATCTACAGTTGAACGGGATCTCGGCTACAAAGAGGATTGTGTGTGCGCGCTCGCGCGCGTGCGCATTGTTGATTATGGTGTGCTTACAATGTCAAGCTCAATAATCTTGGAGATGTGGTGAGGAACATGAGGAGGGTAGTCTTTCCCCATGGATTTGCATCTCAACTTAACATATAATGCAAGGTAGACAGACAGGAACAAGACTTGCATGGCCGGCATGTGAATTCTCCACTCTTCCTGCAAAAACACATCCATTCTTAAACTAGTTAACTGGGAAGCCTCCCTTCTCCCGGGAGAAAATCGAGCTATCCTTGTCGGATATTTCCTTGTGTATCTCTCTTTACGTGACCACTTAACGTTCTAAGGGGATACACGACCGGTTACAACACAAAATTTTCCTTGTCATTTTGTCATTAATTAACTTTCACCCAACTGATAAAGGATGACAAAGAACTGAGAAGAAGTTCAAATATGCATAGAAATTTAGGATATAGATTAGATTAATATTTAGCACAAGAAAATAGAACATTAGGCACCTCGTTTGTTTGGGTTTTCGCTGTGTCTGGAAAAATCGCTTTAATAACCCTGTGTTCATCGTCCAAGTATTGATCAAATGAAGCCTGCAAGTTATGCAAGAGCTTGCTTCTGTGAGTGATTGTTCTTGTGTTTAAGAGAGAAAGTGAGAGAAAGAGAGAGAGGTGAACATATATAGTACCACAGGGGACTCATTGAGAGGAGCATCAAATGTATATCTGAAGTAGAAGGTTAAAGGCTCCCTATGCTGCTTCGTCTTCTTCAATTTTAACACTGCCTCGGCACGGAAAATCCTCTCCTGCTTCTTGATCGGCTTACCCTTCACATTTTCCGGCCCGAAACACATTCCTCTACCAGGACAGAACGAGGGTTGGCAGTGCCCTACAGAAAAAAGACCACCACCAGCAGCAGCAAACTCACCCATTTTCCTTGACCATATTACACTTGAGCTTAATTTTTATATCACATTTTTCTTCAAGGTTAGGTGGACATATTTGTTTATATCACATTTTTCTTCAAGGTTAGGTGGACATATTTGTTTATGGAACAAGGCAAGGGAAAAAAAGTCGCAGCATCTTCAATCACACTTCCTTCCCATCTGCTATCAGCTCCACGTGTTATTACTGCATGCAGCAACTGCTTCTGCATTGTGCTCTAAGTCCGCATTTTCGACTCTTACCATACGTACACGCAAACATGGTTTTAAGCACGTTTTTTGTTTTGCTGGGATTCTAGAACCCTAGTCCGGGAGATGGGACGGAATGCCCGTTTTTCTAATGAATAATGCTTTGTCGCATCATTGCTGCCAACAAAGCATATTAACATGTTATTGATGCATTTCTGACAATTCATTCTATACAAGAAAACAAGCACCCCACGCAAACACCTGTTTTTGTAATGAACAATGCTTTGTCATATAATTGTTGCCAACAAAACGTATTGACATATTATTGATGCATTTTTTGACAATTCGTTCTATACGAGAAAACAAGCCCCCACACAAACGCCCGTTTTTGTAATGAATAATGCTTTGTCATATCAATGTTGCCAACAAAGCGTATTGACATGTCATTGATGCATTTCTGACAATTCGTTCTATATGATAAAACAAGCACCGTACAGAAAAAATTTCCAAGCATTTTCATTTCACTGAAGAGGAAGGTGAGAATATAAAATACGCCACTCACTTTGCTTGATTACTAAATTGAAAAGCGGTTAGAGATGAAATATTTTCGACGACAAATCTTTTGCACATGAAGTAGGGACGTGAAAGATTTGAAATATCAAATGTGTGACTATTTATACCAAAACCCTAAGCAGAGAATATTGATTCAAGTCTCGAGAGGTTCATGTGGGGTGGAAGCCAAGTACAAATTGGGGAAGTGCAATTGATGGAAGTGGATAAAGGTTCTTACGCAAGCTCAAAGATTTAACATTTTTTTCCAATTGTATATATGTGATGGTCTGATTGGTGATGGTGACTGGTTAGGCCTAGGACAAGACTTCCATGTCCCCTAGTCATAACATGTAATAAATGTGTTTTTGATGACAGACTGTTAAATGGTGTCGTTTAAGATTAAAAAAAATGTAATTGCCACTCTAAAAAAGTTATTTAGTACTATAAGTCTATAACAACTTTGTAAAATATAGGTTGAGTATCGTCCTAGAGTTGGATTTACATCGGTTGGAGGTCGAACGGAAAAGGATTTTTATCATCACCAGATAAGTAATAACATAAACTATCCATGTTGAAGGTCAAGGATGAAAGTGAAACCAAAGAATGGAACAAGTTTATCAATAGAATAAATTATAGCAACGGTCTTTTAATTTTAACTCAATTCGGCCATGGATATGTATGTCAATTGTGGCCAATTGGGTATGGCAACACCGGTGTTCGAAGTATTGGAGGAGCGGAGTGTAGTCTCGTGGACTGCGATTTTGGACGGTGTGGTTAAATTGGATGGTGTTGGAAATAGGAGAGTGGTGTTTGATCAAATGAATGAGAGAAATGAGGTTGCTTGGACGATCATGATTGTTGGATATCTAAGTATTGGGCTTATCTGCGAAAGCTTTTCGCTTCTTGAAGAAATGGTTTTCGGGTGTTTCTTGAAATTGAATTTTGTCACCCTTTGCTCATTTTTATCAGCATGTGCACAATCCTGCGATAGGGTGACGGGCAGTTGAGTTCACACTTATGCTTTAAAGACGATGGAGAATGAGATTGACATCATGGTTGGCACAGCATTGGTTGATATTTATGCGAAATTTGGCACAGTACACTGCGTTAAAAGTTTATGAGCAAATGCACCGATGGAATGAGCAATGCATGGGAGGGGAAAACTAGTTCTGAATATGTTTCCTCAAATGCTCGAGGTAGCCAAGCCAGACGAATTAACCTTCATTGCTTTGTTGAGTGCTTGCAGCCACTCGGGCCTTTTTGATCAGGGCCGGCATTACTTTTATAATCTCCAAGCGTTACATGGTGCAACACCTCAGATAGAACACTGTGCGTGTATGGTGGATCTTCTAGGCAGGGCTGGTAATTGGAAGAGGCTGAAGTCTTGATCAAGCAAATGCCATGCCTCCGAACTTGGTGGTTTTGGGTTCCCTTCTCGGTTCTTGCAGAGTCCATGGAAAGCTAGAGCTTGGTGAAAGCCTTCTGCAGGAGCTGGTTCAAATGGAACCCCGCAACACAGATTATCACGTCCTGCTTTCCACCATGTAATGCTTAAGGTGGAAAGCAGGATAAGGCAAACTTACTGAGGCAGGATTTTAAGTATAAGGGTTGACGAAAGCTTCCCGGAATAAGTTCAGTTTATATTGGTGGCCAAGTTCATCAGCTCAGTGCAGGAGATATGTCGCACCCGAGTACAATGGAGAGCTACATGAAGTTGGATGAGATGATATAAAGACTGAGAAGGATCAATGGACAAACACAAGAAAAAAGATTGCAGGAGAAATGAGAAAAGGAGAGTGAAAATCAATACTTTGTCGGTTCATTTAAAACTTGTCGCAGACGTGGATTAAGTTAGTTGATTAGAACAATTATCTTATGCAGGACTAAATTTATATCGCAATAGAATAAAATAGTTTTTGATTTTGGCTTTTTAGCCAAAATGGTTTCTGAATTTGGTATAACCCCTCACTTTCGTCCATAAGATTGTCTATTGTCAATTATTTTGGTCATTCCGCGAAAAATCTTCATTTGATATTTTTGCCAAATCAATCCCTCAAGTTGGATTAGTGGTTTCTTTAATTTAACAGAGATTTTTTTTTTCACAAAATGACTAAAATGATTGATAATGGACAATCTCATAAACCACTTACATTGATGTTAAATTTCAAAAACCAAAGTGATGAGTTATGACAATTTCATGAAGTATTGTAGCAAAAAAGTCTTTAATATTTCTCGTCGGAATAAGTAGTTTAGGATATCTCTTTGTGTGAATAGGAATATGGGGTTGCATATGTGATACATTTATTATATGACTTTTTCCAATACGATAGAACAGAAGTTCTAACAGGGGATGTAGCTCAAATGGTAGAGCGCCCGCTTTGCATGCGGGAGGTACAGGGTTCGATCCCCTGCATCTCCACGTTTTTTAATTTTTGTTATTTTTATAGGCAAATTCTCCCTCCTCTTTTAGCCGCCCCTTAATTTCTTAGAATTTACTGCAGTTTTGAGCTTCTCTTTTTTGAACTTCTCGTAATCTGTTACTACTAGCAATAGTGCATTCTGTGACATCCCACATCGCCCAGGGGAGTGATCCTTAAATGTATATTCTCATCCTTACCTAGGACGAGGCCTTTTGGGAGCTCATTGGCTTCGAGTTCCATGGGAACTTCGAAGTTAAACGAGTAGCGCGCAAGAGCATTCCCAGGATGGGTGACCCATCGGGAAGTTCTCGTGTGAGTTCCCAAAAACAAAATCGTGACAGCGTGGTCGGGGCTCAAAGCGGACAATATCGTGCTACGGTGGTGGAGCGGGCCCGGGAAGTGGTCCCGCCCCGGGATGTGACAATTTGGTATCAGAGCCTAACCCATCCTACATCGCCCAAGGGAGTGATCCTTAAATGTATATTCTCATCCCTACCTAACACGAGGCCTTTTGGGAGCTCACTGGCTTCGGGTTCCATGGGAACTTCGAAGTTAAGCGAGTAGCGCGCGAGAGCATTCCCAGGATGGGTGACCCATCGGGAAGTTCTCGTATGAGTTTCCAGAAACAAAACCGTGAGGGCGTGGTCGGGGCCCAAAGTGGACAATATCGTGCTACGGTGGTGGAGTCGGCCCGGGAAGTGATCGGCCCCGGGCGGGGATGTGACAAATTCGACTTCCGATCGGCCATCATCGTCTTCCTGAGCTGTTCAATCGAAAATATTGATTTGATTACTATATGTATTTGTCCCTTCATTTTCATCAAACACATATCATGACAGGGTTTTGAAGAACTCATCGATTCAGTAATGTTTCACATAACATTGTCTAGGACCCAAGCAAGGAGAGGTGGTACGATGAAGCTTAAGTTTATGTCGAATATGTTTTTGAGCCAGCTTTGTGTTCCTTGTCTATCTGAAAATATGGTTCCTTTGATGCTGAGGTTGACGCCACTTGGATCGTACCCAACAATGCCTCGGATTTTCCCTATAGTCTGCAAAAAAGAAAAGAAAAAAAAAATGTCACCATTTTAAGTGGGATCCCGCTCCGTTGTAACTAAGAGGGATCCTTATCGACAACATATCAACAGTTGTATTATTGTCGATATAACATGAACGACATATCAGTAGTGGATAACAACAATAATATGTATCCATTCCATATACAGTTGAGCGGGATCTCGGCTATAAAGAGGATTGTGTGCGTGTGCGTGTGGACATTATGGATTATGGTGTGCTTACAATGTCAAGCTCAAGAATCTTGGAGATGTGGTGAGGAACATTAGTGGGGTAGTCTTTCCCCATGGATTTGCATCTCAACTTAACATATAATGCAAGGTAGACAGACAGGAACAAGACTTGCATGGCCGGCATGTGAATTCTCCACTCTTCCTGCAAAAACACATCCATTCTTAAACTAGTTAACTGGGAAGGCCTCCCTTCTCCCGGGGGAAAATTGAGCTATCCTTGTCGGATATTTTCTTGTGTATCTCTCTTTCACGTGCTTATATTTAGGAGTGGACAAAACAGGTCCTGGACCTATATATCGGAACAGGTTCAAATTTTTAAAGGGGTTTTTTTGAAATGGGTCCAAAGTAACTAAAAATTGGACCTATTTCAAAAGTCAAAAGTCACTAAAAATTGAACCTATTTCAAATTTTCCATTTTTAAAATTCTACATGGGGCGGGGCGGGCTGGGTCCAGGTTTATAGCGGGGTGGGGCGAGTCCAAATACCGGAAGAAACGGGCCCCCGGCCCGAACTAACAATTCAATACAAAACACTGATTTCCAACCCCATTATGAATTTGAACCATTGGACTGGAGTGCAGGAGCTCCATAACATCGGCACTTTTTCATCTGCAATTTCGCCGGAGGGATATAGAACCTCCTTCTCCGCCATCACTCACTTTCCGATACAAATTTGCAGAAGGTGACAAACCCAAATCGATCCAACAGAAAAGAAGAAAATGAAAAGGAAGGAAAAAAAAAAAAAAAAACAACGATCTTTATCACCCATTCTTCAAATCCAAAAGACCCAATTGAAAATAAAACCCAAATAGATCCAGTTATCCCATCAGATCTCAGAAATTAGACAAATTGAAAAAACCCCAGCAAATCTTAAAGATCTCTAGCAGGTCTCGATCTCGTTGGCAACACGGAGGATCTGCGCTTGAAGGCGGTGGTGGCCGCACTCCTCAATCCGTGGAGAAGGTGTTGGTGGTCAACTCATCTTCTTTGTTCTTCTGTGATTTCCATTTTTAGGATTGAGGGTTTTGCGATTGGGGGAGAATCCCCAATCTTTGTGTAGGGATTGAAAGGGTTAAATGGGAATGAGAGACTTGAAGATGAAGAGAATTAGAAGGATTGCATTCTTGTTGCCATGACCCGACATCTCCTTGAACGATCGAGAGAGCTAATGAAGAAGAGAAAAAATAAAAAAAATTAACCAAAAAAAATAAAAAAAAATAAAAAACACAAAAATAAAAAGGAGGCCTGGCCGGTTTAGGTCTGATTCTTGTATTAAAATTTATTGTACCCATCTCAGCCCAGCTCGTTTCTTTTAAACCCGAGTCCAGTCCGGTATCTTCAAAATTGGGCCCAACCCTACATATATCTCTCTCTTTACATGACTATGTAAAGTTCTAAGAAGAAACACAACCGGTTACAAGACAAATTTTCTTCTCGTGATTTTGTTATTAATTGACTTTCACCCGACTGATAAAGGATGACAAAGAACTGAGAAGAAGTTCAAATTTGCATAGAAATTTAGGATATAGATTAGACTAATATTTAACACAAGAAAATAGAACATTAGGCACCTTGTTTGTTTGGGTTTTCGCTGTGTCCGGAAAAATTTCGTTAATAACCCTGTGTTCATCGTCCAAGTATTGATCAAATGAAGCCTGCAAGTTATGCAAGAGCCTGCTTCTGTGAGTGATTGTTCTTGTGTTTAAGAGAGAGAGAGAGAGAGAGAGAGATGGGGAGAGATGAATATAGTACCGCAGGGGACTCATTGAGTGGAGCATCAAATGTATATCTGTAGAAGGTTAAAGGCTCCCTATGCTGCTTCGTCTTCTTCGATTTTAACACTGCCTCGGCACGGAAAATCCTCTCCTGCTTCTTGATCGGCTTACCCTTCACATTTTCCGGCCCGAAACACATTCCTCTACCAGGACAGAACGAGGGTTGGCAGTGCCCTACAGAAAAAAGACCACCACCAGCAGCAGCAAACTCACCCATTTTCCTTGACCATATTACAATTGAGCTTAATTTTTATATCACATTTTTCTTCAAGGTTAGCTGGACATACTTGTTTATGGAACAAGGCAAGGGAAAAAGAGTCGCAGCATTTTCAATCACACTTCTTCTCATGGACCATCAGCTCCACGTGTTATTACTAAATGCAGCAACTGCTTCTGCATTGTGCTCTAAGTCAGCATATTCGACTCTTATCATACGTAGGCAAACATGGTTTTAAGCACCTTTTTGTTTTGCCGGCATTCTACGTGAGATGGGACAGACGTCCCTTTTTTTAATGAATAATGCGTATCATTGTTGCTAATAAAACGTATTGACATGTTATTGATGCATTTCTGATAATCCGTTCTATAAAACAAGCACCTTACGCAAACGTCCGTTTTTGTAATGAATAATGTTTTGTCATATCATTGTTGTTAACAAAGCGTATTGACATGTTATTGATGCATTTTTGATAATTCATTTTGTACGAGAACACCCCACGCAAACGTTTGTTTTTGTAATGAGTAGCTTTGTCATATCATTGTTGCCAACAAAACGTATTGACATGTAATTGATATATTTATGATAATTTGTGCTATACGAGAAAATAAGCACCGTACGCAAAGAGTTTCTAAGCATTTCCATTTCACTGATGAGGAAAGTGAGAAAATAAAATACGCCACTCACTTCGCTTGGTTACTAAATTGAAAAGTGGTTAGAGATGAAATATTTTCGACAGGATGACAAAATCTTTTGCACATGAAATAGGGACGTGAAAGATTTGAAATATCAAATGTGTGACCTTTTACCAAAACCCAAAGCAGTGAATATTGATTCAAGTCTCAAGTGGTTCAGGTGGGTTGGGAGCCAAGTATAAATTTGGGACGTGCATTTGATGGAAGTGGGTGAAGGCGGTTACGGTATCAAGCTCAAAGATCTAACATTTTTTTTCCTTGGTGTAATTGGTGATGGTGCCTGGTGAGACCTAGGTCAAGACTTCCATGTCCTCTACGCATAAAGGAATTAGATCCCATTTGGATTCACTTTATGGGAATTCTAGAAATTCCCACATCTTAACTATTCATCGTATACCGTGCAGTTAGAAATTATTTGATTTTTTTTTATTTACAATAAAACACAAATAATATCTGACGAAAACTGACAGCACAATATACAATGAACGGCTATAATGTAAAGATCCCTACAACATGGATTTGGAGATGATCCTCTTCCTAGTCGTAACATGTATCTATAAATGTGTTTTTGGTGACGGACGATTGTTTACAACGATGTCGTTTAAGATAAAAAATAAAAAAAAACCAAGTGTAATTGACACTCTAAAAAAAGTATTCAGTACTGTAAGGGTGTGTTTGTTTAGCATCACTAACCTTCACTGGACTAGATATGACTAGTTATTAGTGAAGTCATATGTTTGTTGCAGAGAGGCACTAGGTTTAATAGGACTCGCGTGGACTAACACCTTCGTTAGAAGGTCTTAGCCAGGCCCCCCAAAAATAATAGGATTGCTACTCCCGTTTTCTCCTTCATACGCTAGCATCAAAAACCCAACCATGGCCATGATGCAGAAACCCGTATGCAACACCTAACCAAGCCAGATGCAGAAACCCAAATGCAACACCTAAATCTCAAAACAATAACAACAATCCCAATAACAGTGTCCTGTGCACAATTTTAGCAAAGGCGCGACGAAGCCTGTGTACAACCGACAATCCGACGAAGCATCTGAAAATTCTGACGAATCATCTGCACAATCCGACAAAGTCTCTGCAAATTGAAAAAAAAAAAAAACAATTTGAAATTTTTCTGGGTATGATTTGAATTCTTCATTGTAATTGATATTGAAGAAATTGGGTACAATATTTGGATTATGGGTTGAAGTACATATTCACAATTTCCAAAATTGTTGATAGGAGATGAAATGAAAAGAAGACGAAAAGTTATGGGCGGTGCGAAGAAGACCGGGATGAAAAGAAAAGAAAGGTAGAGAGACGGGAGAGAGAGTGAGCCAAATAAAAAAGCATAGAATAGTAATAATAAAATATAAACAAGATAAATTAAAAATTGACAAAAAAAATATTTGAATTCCAATAATAATTTAGTTCGTGATTTAGTCTGGTACTGCATCTAACACTTCATTGCTTTTATGGCTTAGTCCAAGTCTAGCTAGTCAAGTCCGAAATGGTTCGGTGCAACAAACGCATCCTATAACAGCTTTGTAAAATATAGGTTGAGTATCGTCTTAGAGTTGGATTTACATTGAAGGAAAAGGAATTTTAATCATCATAAGAAAAGTAATAACATAAACTATCCATGTTGAAGGCCAAGGATGAAAGTGAAACCAAAGAATGGAACAAGTTTATCTATATTATCCCGGATAAATCTAGCCAAAACAAAACATCAAGTCTTTGAAACAAGCAATTACATCGGGCGGGGTACGAAGCTCAAACGCTAAAATAATGTTTTGTTATATCATTGTTGCTAACAAAGCGTATTGACATGTTATTGATGCATTTCTGACAATTCATTCTGTACGAGAAAACAAGTACCCCATGCAAACGCCCTTTTTTGTAATGAATAATGTTTTGTCATATCATTGTTGCCAACAAAGCGTATTGACATGTCATTGATACATTTATGGTAATTCGTTTTATATGAGAAAATGAGCACTTAACGCAAAGAGTTTCCAAGCGTTTCCATTTCATTGATGAGGAAGGTGAGAATATAAAATACGTCATTCACTTTGTTTGGTTACTATCTTGAAAAGCGGTTAGAGATGAAATATTTTCGACGGTAAATCTTTTGCACATGAAGTAGGAAAGCGACAGGTTTGAAATATCAAATGTGAGACTGTTTACCAAAACCCAAAGCGAGAATATTGATTCAAGCCTCAAGTGGTTCATGTGGGGTGGGAGCCAAGTACAAACTGGGGAAGTGCATTTGATGGAATCCAGATTCTCGCCTGATTCTCTTCGTAAGGATTCTATAGATTCGTAAATTGTGTTCGTTTATCATACATCATGCAGTTAAAAATCATTTTAAATAGTTTATTTAAAATTCGACACAAATAGTACCTGATAAAAACTGATCATACGATGCACGAATCTCTAAAATCCTCACCTAAAATATCCGTAGCGGATCCTATTGGCATTTGATGGAAGTGGACGAAGGCGCTTACGGCATCAAGCTCAAAGATTTAACATTTTTTTTTTTCCAATTGGATGTATGTGGCGGTGTGATTGGTGATGGTGACTGGTGAGGGCCGTGAGGCCTAGGACAAGATTTCCATGTCCCCTAATCTCTTCTGAATTCACTTTAATAATTTTCACATCTTAATTATTTATTATGTTTGTGTAGTAAAAAATTATTTGATTTTTTTATTTATAATTAAACACAAATAATATCTGACAAAAAATGACCGTACGATATACGATAAATTGCCAGAAAACGAAAATCCTTGCAAAATGAATCGAAGGGGATCCTCTTCCTAGCCATAACATGCATCTATAAATGTGTTTTTGGTAACGGACGACTGTTTATAACAGCTTTGTAAAATATAGGTTGAGTATCGTCTTAAAGTTGGATTTGCGAAAATCCTTGCAAAATGAATCGGAGGGGATCCTCTTCCTAGCCATAACATGCATCTATAAATGTGTTTTTGGTAACGGACGACTGTTTATAACAGCTTTGTAAAATATAGGTTGAGTATCGTCTTAGAGTTGGATTTACATCGGTTGGAGGTCGAATAGAAAAGGATTTTTATCATCACAAGATAAGTAATAACATAAACTATCCATGTTGAAGGCCAAGGATGAAAATGAAACCAAAGAATGGAACGAGTTAATCAATATTATCATGGATAAATCTAGCCAAATCAAAACATAAAAGTCTTTGAAACAAGCAGTTACATCGGGCGGGATACGAAGCTCAAACGCTAAAAATGGCCTTGTAACGCCTCGGGCATCTTGAAATAGCTACAGTGCATATCTTATTCTTTCGTCGTAAAATGATTTCAGTATACTCGACCAACTTTATAGGGATTATTTCCCATGTTTTAACTCCTAGGCAGAATATGGTATTCTCAGGGCCATTCTCTGGGCAAGCCAAGGCCTTCCTGGATCTGGGTCGATGAAACGATGCTGGAGGAACTGGTCTGCTTCCTCGTCTACCAGTTCTCTAGCCCATGTCACCCGTTTCGATAGGCAACTACCCGGTCCAAAACACCTGCAATTTTCATTCAACGATGCAAGCTTGTCAAACTCTGTCTCTACTCACGAACTCGAAAGAAACTTTAAATTTCAAAACAACAATCACTACTTCAAGAAGTTGTTACGCGCAAGAGCAGGTAACAAAGCCACAAGCTTGAGAACCCAATTAAGGTAAACATCTTTCCCTTCTCAGCTCTGTTTAATTTTACTTTTAGGTACCCCACATGAACCATCTAAAAACAAACTAGTTTGGTTTGATAAGACACCACGTTCCTCCGAAGTTATTGTAGTCCATGTCCATCGTTTGGTTTGATAAGACAACGTTCCACCAAACGGAGGCACTGTAGAATAGAAGTACTATGCAGATGGACTAAAGTATGCATACCTGTATTCATAAAAGCAAGCACTTCGTTCATTCTCTGTTTTACCCCAATTATTCCATCCTACATGTCTGATGCATCCATCCATATATGTATATGCAAAAACGACTCTTCCAAAAGGTCCCCACGGTCGTCCTAGATATGCATATGAAGTCCCACCATTTCCAGTGATTACACATCTGCAACAATTCAAGAAAACATGGTTGGTTTTTGAAGTAAAAGAAAACAAATCATCAATCGTTCATCAATGAAGTACAAGAAAACACAACCAAGTTTCATAAGTTATCAAATGTTGCATTAGAAAGTATGGAACTCTAACTTGTATCAGAAAGACATAGGGAAACCGGAAAGTCTAAAGCGTCAAGAGAGTATCACGGCAAGATTTCATTCAAATATTAATTTTCCCTTTTAAATTATTATTATTATTAAGGGGAGGGGGAGGGTTCAAAACTACAACAACAATTTAGGGGACGGGGGAGTTTTGAACCCGGGACATATGGGTGGAAACCAAAACCCTATCCACTGGGATATTGGACCACATCCAAAAAATATTATAGCATAAGTATCATTATTGTCTCTTTTTCCTTTCGCTATTTTTGGTTGATAGTTACTTCTCCAAGAAAAGAGAGAACTAAACATGGTTCCATACAATTCAAGGATTCAATTGCCTATGTAAGCCACAAGCAACTTCAACCAAGATGGGCAAAAGGTTAGCAAACCAACATACCTTAAGAATACATATCCTGTTGTCTCCTGGGAAGATTTCCTGCTTTGGGCAGTTATGAAACCTGCTGACTTGCAATGGATATGACAATGCTCCAGAAGTGCTGAGCTATTGCCGAAAATGAAGTCCACACTTCCTTCAACATAACAATCTTTCAGATACTGCTTTCCATAATGCAGGTATAGGGTATCCTGCATTAAAAATCGAAAGGACCCTCCAATTAGACTGATAACTGCTCTCACTTATCCTCAAATAGCTCGTGGTTACCCAGTAAAAACAGTAACAGTTTGTACCCAAAAGGAAATTAAAGAAAATAACTGACTAATTGGGACAATGGGTATACCTGCCATCCAAGGAACCTGCAGTTATAGAAGGCACATCGATCAGCTGTTACTCTAATTGCCACAGCTTGACCCGATCCCTACCGAACAAAACAGAGGGAATAAAAAAGTTAAACACAATGTTGAGAGTGAATGAAGTTCAAAGAGTGAAAGGAAAATTCGAAGGACTTTGTATTACTATAAAAGACATAAGTTTGTACATTTCCAACAACCTCTAACAACAAAGTTTAAACATTCCACAACTTCTCTGATGACAAAGATGTTGGTTTTCAGAACCTTTAAAGTGTATTTTCGATTAAGAAAATGGGAGAAAGAGAGGCTTTTCGAGCTTCATTGCTCGCCTTTTCTCTCCATTACCAAAAGTAACGAAAATGAGATTTTTGTGTTGGCTGAACGTTCCAAACCCGGTTTTCCCTAATCAAAACAAAACTGAAAAATCTCCTTGTCTTCCAATCATAGCATCCTTTCCTTGGTAAAGGATCCTGCATCCTTTTCCTGGGATCCGGGAGATTCCATGATTGTGTCCGTTCATCGTACAAATTAATTTATAATAATTTCTGACCACGACGATGTACGATGAACGGACATGATCACGGGATCCCCAGGAAAAGGATCTTGCGAGGATCCTTTTCTCCTTTCCTTCACTCGCAAATAAGATTTCAAAAACCTGGTTAATCCAACGAAACTAGTACCTCCAACATTCATAACACTCCACAGAAGAAAACCAAAACAAAACAAAACAAACCAACAGGTTCAAAATTTCAACTTCAGATTACAAGTTTCACCATGCTCAATATACAGAAATGCAATCAAAAGATGCAAACTTTGAACTATAACTAAATAATGAAACGAAACCAAGAACAGAAACAAAGCTAACCTCAGGAGCTGAGTTCTCAAAAGTGATGTTCTCTGCAATAAAATCCTCTCCTTCCACAATAGCACTCCCACACCCGAAAGTCCCAGTTCCGATCACCCGAGAAGCCTACCAAAAATCTACTACGTCAGCAAAACCCTTCATACACGTGTCAAAAACCCTACTGGGTAGCATAAAAAAAGGGTACTACCTCACCTGGTGGTGCTCGATTTTGGTGGCGGTGTTGTTCCAGGTGAGCACAGTGAGCTCCGGAGCCAGACCCGCGAGCGTGATGAGGTTCTTCGTCTTGGGCACGTACACCGGCTGCCGGTAGATTCCGGAAGCGACGCGAATCACGGTGCGACGGGTGTTGCAGAGAGGAACGGCGTCGATGGCCTCCTGCACCGTCCGGAAGTCGCCGGAGCCATCCTGCGCGACCCTGAGAACGAGGGCCGCCATTTCTCACGATCTGGGAGCTCTCCGAAGTGGGAATTTGTTAAAGTTTGTGTCTTTGCATGCAGTGGCGATTGGATCGATGGTCGCGAAGATTAAAAGCAGAGTATCGGTCCAGCCAGCCGGATCGACAGTGACAGAGGATCAGATAAAAAATGTTTAAAGTTTAGTTCTTGGAATCTGGTGATGTCGGCTTTGTAATGGGCCGGGTCCAAAGGGCCCATAGAAAGGAACATGTGGCCCAATACTCACAAGTTTTCGATACGGATTTCGACTCCAGTTAATAAGTGTATACGATAAATAAAAACGAGTGTGAATAACATTACTTTTTGCAATTACACGGACAAAATTAAAACAAAACCCTCAAAATAATGCAGGCCACTGTAAAATTTAGGGTAAATAATGAAACCAAAGGGTGTAAATTTGGCCTTGAGATTGCACTTTTTGACACGATTTTTCGCAGGAGAAATTGTCAACCGCCATATATAGAGCGTTAAGCAACATTTAAGACTTATATTCTTCTCATCAGGAAAAGTTGATCAAAACCTCATCAAAATTCGATATTACAATAATGACGCGTTACCGCTCGTACTACGCGACGAAGGATACCGACGACGGCGCCGACATGTTCGAGGAGTATGACCCGACGCCTTACGAGGGCGGATACGACATGGGATTGACTTATGGCCGGCCTCTACAACCTACGGAGAAGACGTGCTACCGCCACTCGTCGGGGTCGGCCTCCGATGATTGCAACGAGCCGGAGTTCCCGTCGTACAAAGAGTTGTCTGCGTACGACGAGGAGGCCGTGAAAGAGGAGTACAGCAGTTACGCCGGACCGTCGCACGATGGCGACCAGTACAATATTCGGAAACAGAATTTGGGTGGTGGGAAAGAGAAGGGGTATGGAGGAGGGAGGAAAAGCGGGTCTTTTGACGACGAAGAGAGTACTCCTGCAGGGGAAGGAGGCTATGGTCGCAAGAAATATGTGAGAAACCACTCTTATTCTCTTATTTGGAATCTTGCATTATGTTTTTAGTTGACATGCACGTATGTTTTATGTGTTTACTAGTCCATCTACACGTGATAAAAGAAATAAATGCATTGAAAACATATACATCAAACCCGTCGAATGAAGAGAAAAAATGCATTATGGTTTAAAAGTTTGAATTAAGTGTATTGTATGACAAGCACGTATGTTTTACGTGTTTATTTATCGAAATGTGTTACTTTAATGAGAGTGAAACAACCATACATGCACATATTAGAATTAAGCAAAGTGTTTCTTTAAGTATTTATGTCTAAACGTTGTGTTATTATCTGTTGCATGCATGCAGTCTACGTCGCCTGGCGGCAGTCGATCATCATGGTGGCCGGGATGCTGTACTAGCGACCAAGCAATTCAGTAACTAACATACGTCGGGTACTCATGTCATGTGCCATCCTTCTTAAATTGATTTTATGGCATTGTTCACTGCTTAATTTGATTGCAAATTTGTCTCAACACCGTATGAAAATGTACGTATAAAAATCGCTTGGGACCTTGGGTGCAGTAGAATCAACTTTTTGTTGTTTTATTGCCTTGAAGAATACTTACACAGGTCGTCCTCCGCTCAAAGTTTTTGAAACCAAATTAAGTGATTCGAGCAAAGATGGTATCAGAATTGTTCGAACACATCACTTGAAAGAAACCAAGGCTTTCTACCAAGGACACATCATCCATTCAACTACAATCACAAAGAGTGGGCAGTCTAGCCAATTAGTGAAACCTTTTAGGAAATATGTGGGACAGAGTTTCACTCTTTGTAAGTGTGGTCGTCCTTTTATAGGTATTCTCTCGTACAACTAAAACATAATTTCAGTAATATTACCGATCGAATAAATATTTGCCACTAATTAAAAAAGTAAACCATGCAATTAGGGCTGTAAATTGGTTCAAAACTGTTTAAATTCGCATTGGGTTTGGCTCGTCGAAGTTTGGCTTGTGAAAGAACCAAGCCAAGCTAGTTCGGCTCCATTGAAAAACAAGCCAAGTTTGAGCATTAGTATGTTCAGCTTGTAAAACTTTTGAACCACTCCAAACTTTTGAACCACTCCAAACTTTTTACAAGGGAGCTCAAGGTAGGGTGAGCTCTGCTCGATCATTCAAGTTCACAACTCTTGTATAGTACGTACTAGCAATGGTACTCGCACGTTGCTGCGGGTTTTAAAACTAAAACATGCAGAGAGTTCTAAATACCTACGATATTGTTGACCCTAAAAATTACAAAACCTACGTGGCGCGCAGGCCGAGTAACTAATAAGCTAACTACGTCATTCGGTCGAATGCGGGGCGTGCCAACTCGTCGGCCGAGCCTGGCCGAGGAGTAAAATTTGTTGATGTAGCTTTGAGCGCGTCGCTGACTTCTTTAACTTGCGATTGCGACTGAGGAAGGAACACTCTCGGTCTCTGGGTTCTACAGCCTGAAGACAAGGCTGCTAATTCTGCGGAGTTCACAAATCGTCCGAGCCCGATTCGGTCACTGTGATTATATTCGTGAGAGTATAAGCACGTCGAATCGAGACCAAGGTGTATGGGCACAGGTACTCGAACGTGATGTATGTCTTGATGGTAAACGTAGTTCGGCCGTCGGAATGCCGAACCCTGAAACTCACTTGTGAGTATCCAATCATAAAACCACTCGGCGACCAGTACGCCGAGCAATGTAATTCGTAACACCTAACTATGCCGAGAAGGCTAGCAAGGTGACCTCTGCCAACAAAGGTTCGAAAACCTTTCTCGACCGAGACTTGGATAGATAATCGGTCGACCTCGACGCAGTGCTGTTTATCCAAACTGAAGATGCTTCTCGGTCGGCTGATTCTGCGGCAGCAGTGCTGTTTATCCAAACTGAAGGTGCTCACCGGGCGCTTCCACAGTGCTGTTTATCCAAACTGAAGGTGTGTCGGCAGGAAAAGAAAAGGAAAAAATCTCAAGGTGTTGAGAGGTTTTGCGCAGGGCAATTGTATGCTGATTTCAAGGTCATTTTCTGTTGCATGATTTCTTGTATTTATAGTGCCCCATTCCTTGAAAACCAATTCTGATTTGGATTGGGAGTCCTTGCCCCATTTCGCCTCTAACTCGAACAAACCTATTCCTACTGGGATTCTGAATTTTCCTTCTTTTCGAGACTCCATTCCTTGCCGGTCGAGACTCCTGGTCGCACTAGGACTTCCTCGACCTCTCCTATTTATCCGGACCTCTTAGGATAGGATTTGGCCGACCCTGCCAGCTGATCCGGGATTTATTATTCGGCCCATAGCCTTTATCATCACCTTGGGCTGAGCACAACCTGCTGCTCGGCCCAGCAATAATATTTTGGGCCCAAACAGATATACAACACTATTTATATTCACGTGAAAATCTATTTACAAAGATATTTACAATAACTAACATATAGGTGTCATATATCAGAGTCATTGATTTCTGGTGCGGAGTTCACGGATTTGCGGAACCAGCATGGAAGAATAGTTGTACAACGTTAAATCAATGATATAAATTACTAACTCCAACTATTAAAATTAAGACAAAATTCAAGTTTTTGTATTGAAATTTAATTGGGTTTGTGCTATAATTAATAGCTCAAACAAATAAATTGATAAAATGAATTGAGGATGTTACCTCAAACTGTCTAGGATTGCTAATGGAGGGGATGAGCTTTGCAATGTGAAGAGATTCATCATTGTCATTGTTAATTAAGTGTATAGTAGCTTCTGTAGAAACTTTAATTACATCTTCATGTTCCATGTTGAAGGACTCCTTTCTGTGTTTCATCAACACATTGTTCTGAAATTGCAAACCTTAAAATGGAGATATTACAGCTTTTGATAATATAATATAAAAAAATTGTGTTAAAGAAGATATTAGATGCTAATCTCAAAAGGGTCTCTTCAACCACTTAAAATTGCAACACTAATTTTGAACAACGAATAAAAAAATTCTACCAAGAGACAGTAAAATAGTGAATCAACTTAATTTCTATAAAAAAAAATTTATGCAAAAATTTCATGAAATTTTGGTAAAGACGGAAAAGAAAAGGGTTAAGGCAATCAAAGACTAATGAAAATTATGATATTGTTTTAACATTAACTCAGGTTGATTTTGGTCACCAGCATTAATAAAACGAATGACTTCAACTTGGGCAAGCAAACAATTAAATTCGACGTAAGCCAAGTAGCTTAGAATTTAACCATATCAAAAAAGCAATGACAATCAAACTAACCTCTTCTTTTCATATGAAGTAGAATATGTTCAATTTTGCCTTTGTGAAGAAGGCATTTTTCACACTCTACATACAAAATGCGTACATTGAAAATGGTCAGCAAGAATATAAAAACTATTCATATACACTACTGTATATGTATCCTATACTATATTGTATACGTATCAAACACTATATTGTACATGTATTTGGACATAAGATATAAAAATTTACTAACATAATTAAGCTTAAATGTATCAAAAGAAGCAATTACAAATTGAAATCAAACGATATTATAGTTGTTCTAAATTTTACAAATAGCACTATAAATTGTTAAAAAAATAACACCAATGTAAAAACTCACTACTCAAATCTGCAATTCTATTAAAAACACATCACTAAAAATTATCTCGAGCTGGATCCGCTGGATTTGAATCCTCAGTTGACTTAAGAGGGAGGACGGGCATGGAAAGAAGTCATCTTGAAAGCAGAGACCAACTGCTTTTTTACCTTTTGATCACCCATGTTGTTATTCGACTCAAGAAATCCTGAAACCAACCATGCAATTAAATTAAGACCACAATGCACTAAAAGTAAAGACGAATGGAAAATGCTAAATAAATGTAAGTATTCATATGTAAATTTAATTTGCCAAATATTTTTCTTGCTGAAAAACTTTGATCTGCAAAACCAAATAACATTTTTCAACAAAAAAGAACTAATTTGACAAAGCAAATACAATATACAAAAACAACTATTCAATAATTTAGCTTCATTTAGATTACAAGAAGTCCATTCAAAACGACCAAAAGGATAAAATATATATACATATATATATATATATATATATATATATATATATATATATATATATATATATATATATATATATATATATATATATATATATATATAGAAGAACCAACCTTTTTGAAAGATCACTGGTTCCGGTGTTCTACCGTTCAATAACTTTAGCATGGACCAAATAGCTCAAATAAAAACAAACTCGATTAACTAAATCAGAATAGAAAACCAATACAGATTAACAGAGAAAAACACATTCACAATACAATAAACGACATACCTTGATGGAAAGAGTGAGAGAGCAATTAGTGGGGTATAATGATGAGTTTGATGGATTGGTTGGGTGATGGCGATGGAAACCAAAGGAAAATTCTAGAGATCCACCTGAGAGAAGCAAGAGAAGAGTGCCACCCGTCCCATTCCTTTCTACGATGACGGACACGCGTACAGAAGGGTAAATCCGTGATTTTACTATACTATACACAAAAGAAGTCGAGAATTGTTAGCAAATAAAGGGAAATTACGTCAAAACACTGTTAATAAACAGTGTTGAGGAAAACTAAGTTTTAGTATATATAATATAATATGGAGGCTCAAGTCCAACCAACTCAATTAGAAACAAACAAATATCATCTAAGATTTGACTCTTGGAAATGATAATTTAATGAGATTTCTTTTTCGTAGAAATGAAGTTAGTTTGACTCTTAAAAATGATAATTTAATGAGATTTCTTCTTTTTCGTGGAATTAAGTATAAATGAAGTTAGCTAACTAACTCAACTGGAAACAAACAAATAACATGGACTCTTAGAAATGATAATTTAATGAGATTTTTTCCTTTTTTGTAGAATTAAGTAGAAATGAGATTTACAGTTGTCGCTAAAAAAAAAGAAGTAAGATGTTGTCGATTTATTAATTGCTTTCAGTCCTAATCTACTTCAAATTATTTTGGAAGTAAGATATTATTATAAATTTAACGCTCTTATATGTATAAAATAAAATAAAATAAAAATAATACTACTCACATTATATTTTTCGTACTACATTTATATGATATCCTCCAATAAAATTAGGACCGACCAACAATATGCGTCCCATTCTTATTTGAGTGTTTCTCCTGCCGACTAGATCCAATAATTTAATGGGCCCACAAAAATGACACAAGGCCCACAGGCCGGACACGAACCGTCCGCGTGTCACTAACCAGTAAGGAAATATACCCGACGCGAAAATCGTCGACAACTATAAATACGCACCCCCGAGATCTCGCTCCCTCGTCAACTTTGACAGTCGCATTTTCAAGATCTAAACGATGCCGTACTACACGCACGCCCAGGACGAAGCCACTTACTTCGAAGAGTACGATCCGACGCCCTACGGCGGGGGATACGACATTTATCTGACCTTCGGCCGCCCTCTCGACCCGTCCGACGAGACCTGCCACCCCAACTCATCGCCGACTGATGATTTCGATTACGATCGCCCCCAGTTCTCGTCGTATTCCGAGCCCTCCGCCTACGCCGACGAGGCTCTCGAAGACGAGTACACACACTACGCCCGACCCGCGCACCGACCCGGACCAGCTGTCGGGTTCAATCCCGGCGGGGGACATCCAGAGGGAGAGTACGAAGGAAGGCCCCAGCCGGCCTATGGTTTCCAGCCTGGTGGGGAGGAGAGACCCGAGTTCGGATCCGAGAGGCCTGAATCGGGTTATGGTCGGAAGCCCGAGTATGGACAATCCGGTTCGGAATACGGCTCTGGGTACCAACGAAGGCCCGAAGCTGATGAGCCCAGCTCCGAATACACTGGGTACGGTCGGAAGCCGGAACACGAGGCGCTCGAATCGGAGTATGGATCTGGGCACGGGCGAAAGCCTGAGTATAAAGCACCCGAACCCGAGTATGGATCTGGGTACGGGAGAAAGCCCGAGAATAAGGCACCCGAACCCGAGTATGGATCTGGGTACGGGAGAAAGCCCGCACCCGAACCCGAGTATGGATCTGGGTACGGGAGAAAGCCCGAGTACGAGGCACCCGAGTCCGAATATGGATCTGGGTACGGGCGAAAGCCCGAGTTTGAGGCACCGCCAGCTGAATTCGGATCTGGGTATGGTCGGAAGCCCAGCTACGGTGAGGAATCTGGTTATGGCGAAGAGCCACCGAGAAAGCCGAGCTATGGTGAGGAGGGTAGTTATGGCGAAGAGCCGCCGAGAAGGCCAAGCTATGGGCAGCCCAGCTATGAGACGCCAGAAAGCGAGGAGAGGCCGAGCTATGGGAGGACCGAGTTTGAGAGGCCGGGTCACGGCGAAGAGCCGCCGCGGAGGACCGGCTATGGAGATGAGCCGCCACCGCCGAGGAGGACCGGCTATGGAGATGAGCCGACCGGTTATGGAGATGAGCCGCCACCGCCGCGGAGGACCGGCTATGGAGATGAGCCGCCACCGCCGAGGAGGACCGGCTATGGAGATGAGCCGCCACCGCCGAGGATGACCGGTTATGGAGATGAGCCGCCACCCCCGAGGCCTAGCTATGGGAGGCCCAGCTATGAGGGCCAGGAAAGTGGGGAGTATGAGAAGCCCAGCTATGGGAGGAGCGAGGAGCAGGGGTACGGTGAAGAAGGCTATGGTCGCAAGAAATATGTGAGAACTTCGCTTCGCCCTTTTAAATTGTTTTGCATCAAATTTTTTTATTTTTTTTAATTTTGTTTTTACACTAAGGAAAGTTGAAGTTCGGCTAAGCCATGGACAACCTAACCTAATTTGGTATTGGATTCGTTATCCATGAAATTCGAACCTAAGATTTTTCACTTCTAAATGAAGAGGAATGCCATCAGAACATAGTACTGAGCAGCGGCTCAAGTTCTTGGTGTTGCTGGTTTTAGACAATTTAAATCCTATAACCTTTCCAAGCAGTCCCAAAGACCTATTTTAGGGCAAGTTTTGTCGAATTTTCGGTAAATTTGACAGTTGATAATTTTAGTTATCTTTTTATGATAATTTTAGTGATGGCCTGCACGGTTTCGGTTTCGGTTTCGGTTTCGGTTTCGGTGTTCACTGGACATCGCGGCCGGGTGTGTCACTGGACATCGCGGCCGGGTGTGTCACTGCAAGCTCGAATCTATGTAATGCATATAGGTCTTTGATGTTTCTGTTTCCTAATCAACTTTCACCCCTTCTGTAGTCTTTGGGTAAATTCTTTGCATTTCTGGTGAATGTGGTCTGAAAGTGTGAAAATGTACCTTTTATTTGCCCATCACTGCTGGCTGGCTTGTGTTATCTGCATCTGATTCTCTTTTCTGAATATGGCAGGGAAATGACGACTCAGATGACGATGAGGAGAAAAAGCAGCGCCGCCACAAGCACCACCACCAACGCAAGAGCTATGACGATGAGTGATCATAATACTTACTGCCTTATTAACGGGAGATGCATGCCGTACTTTAGCTACTAAATAAAAGGGTTTCGGCATGTTTTCCTTTTGAATGGTATTGTGTTACATGTGTGAGTGTGTGTTCTAAACGCTAAACGGAGGCTATCCGAATTCAAGCGTGCGGTCGTGTGTGCATCGTTGCTCCTCAATAAACATACTTAAAACCGGATTGGATTGTATTTAGCCCATTAATTCATGTGTGTTGAGTTTATCTATGAACCTTTTATTGCTACACAGTGTGCTTGAAAATTGGATTTGATTTCAATTTTTATAGAATCACACTCGGAGGTCGGAAAATTTGAGTTCAGCGAGTGATTACAATTATGAGAACCCCTTTTTTGGTTGGGTTTCTTTCAAGTTTTAAATCAAGAAGTGGGATCCTTCCCCATTGTCGTCAATCTGTCTCGCCCACTTGAACAATCAGCAGATTGGTTAAAAACCCATTATTTTTTGGAAGCAAAGAAGGAAACCCATGATTTAGAATCCGAAAAGCAACTCGGAAATTGTACTGTAATTCGATGGCATCCTTGGTGGAGGATGTTGTTGTGCAGCCAAAAATGTTTCTTGGTTTGTGAATGCGGCAGCAGAAACGAAGAGGAAGAAATGAGAGTAAAAATGTGTGAGCTAGTAAAATCTGAAGTATTAAATTAACTTAACATGAAATTAACGGTTAAAAAAAATAAAAGAAGATGAAAAGGAAAGAAAAATGAATGGGCAAACAATCTTATCCTTTTTTTTTTCTACAAATATCATCATGACCCTTTTATCTTATCAACAACATCATCACTATATAAATACTTTTCTTTTCCCCACCATCTTCCCTCATCAACGTGTCCGCTCTCTCATTTGTATAATCTAAACACTTGGACCACATTCTTTGTCTTCTCACTCCCACTAACCAATAATTTTATTTTAACTCTCTTTCCTCTCCCGACACCTCTCGTTCTCTCAGCTCATTCTTATCACTCTCATTTCTCTTCTCCCCTCAAACATTCTCCTTTCCTCTGCACGCACAGAGAGCTCCGAAAGCCCCAAAAACAAGGAGCTGCTGCTCCATTTGGTTAGTAAGCATCCGGGAACATCCGATATAATTAGAGGTTTAGTGTGGAGTTTGTTAGTTAGGTTGTCTTGTCAAAGTTCGGAATCGAGATGAGTGATTTATGTAATGTGTTGCAAATTATACTTATTTTCAAATATCTCTCTATTTTAAGTCAAACATGTTGGATTTGTGGAAATGCTTTCAGAATTATTAATATAGTGATATGTGGATATTTGGAATTGTTCATGGAGCATAAGAATTTTAGTGTTGCATTAATCCGAGGTATAAATGTAAACCGCACACGAAGACACTAAGCCAGAATAGCCAATAGAAGTCACGTGATGGGTTACTATTTATGAAGGATATAATGAACACATAAAATGATGATGTGATATGGTATTACGTGCATATTGATTTGATATTATTATTGTATTTTCCTTAGTAACTAAAATGGCATTGCTTGACTGGCATATGATATATTCTACTTACTGAGCGACGGTGGTTGTTACTCACCCCTCACCCTTTTATTTTACAAATGAGTTATTTTACAAGACAGGTGCTAAACAAGCTGAATTTGTGTTAGACAAAAGGATTTAAGAGTTTTTCTTATTTTTGTATTCTATAAGGATTTTGTAATAGTTACTTGTATAAGTGAAGTTTTTGTTTTTCTTTCGTTTTTACATTTTTGGCTTCGTCACCCTTTGGATGATGGCCATCACATCTTGATTCGAATGAACTTGTGTTATTTTACAAGACAAGTTGAGTTTGTGTTAGACAAAGGGATTTAAGAGTTTTTCTTATTTTGGTATTCTATAAGGATTTTGTAATAGTTACTTGCATAGGTGAAGTTTTTGTTTATCTTTCATTTATACATTTTTGGCTTTGTCACCCTTTGAGTGATGGCCATCACATCTTGATTCGAATGAACTTGTGGACATTCCAGAAGGTGTGACAACAAATCTTGAGTTTAATATGTATATGAATCGAACTCACCTAAACAATCGTGAAAGATGTTACATTTTTAATAGCGCTCAACGTTTTGTAAGCGATCCAAGCGAATAATACTAAACTAAGCCGAAGACTCATGGATTACAGTTCTACTCTTCTTCTGGCCAACGTTATGCTCCCACCCAGCTGCATCCGGGAGTCTTACTAGCACCGTTAACCTTCATGCTTTGCCTCATTGCATTTGCTTCCATTGTCCTTCCGGCCGCAACATAAATATCACGAAGGAGAATGTAGTACCCGCCTTCATCTGGTTTCAACTCTAACAGCCTGTTCACTACCCTCTCCCCCATATCAGCATCCCCATAAGTTCTGCAAGCTGCAAGCAGTGTTCCCCAAATAACATCGTTGCCCCGAATTGGCATACTACTAATCAATCTGTATGCTTCCTCTAGTCGTCCTGCCTTCCCTAACATATCAACCACACAACCATAATGCTCAATTCGTGCCTCGATTCTATAGTCTGTTTGCATTCTCTCGAATAGTTTGAGCCCTTCATCTACCAATCCCTTGTGTGTATACGCAACTAAAAGGGCTAAAAAGGTGACACCATCCGGTGCACCACCAGCAGCAGTCATGCACTCAAACAAACCAAATGCATCATCGGCATTGCCATGGTTAGCGCATGCTGAAATCATCGAATTCCAAGTGACCAAGCTCTTCCGGCTCATCTTATTGAACAGTTGCCATGCTCGGTCCATGCATCCACACTTTGCGTACATGTCAATCAGCGCATTGCAAAGTGAAACCATCCACAAAAACCCGTTCTCATCAATATATCGATGGATGCATATCCCCGTTTCTACATCAGCGGAATCTGCACACGCTGAGATTACACTCACCATGGTGACTTCATCAGGCATCACTCCCTCTCGATTCATCTCCCAAAACAAATCAAGCGCTTCCCTCGAATACTTTGCTTGGGAATACGCAGAAATCATAGCAGTCCAGGAAACCACATCCCTCTCAGGCATCTCATCAAACACCTGCCGTGCAAACTCCAATTCCCCCGCTCTCACATGCGCAATAACCAAACCCGACCACGAAACGACGTCAGGAGCCACCGCCTCATCGAAAACTCGCCTCGCCGCAACCGGTATCCCTCTCGCCCCATATATATGAATCAATGCGTTCTGTACAAACAAATGGGCGCAAAATCCAAACTTCAACGCAATCCCATGAATCTCATCGGACCCCACAATCGGAGCAGCATCAATTTTCATCCTTGACCGCGATTTCAGCAAAAACGTGAAGGTAAACTCATCTGGGTCGACGCAGTTAAGCCTCATCTGGTTGAAAAGAACCACCGATTCGGAAGGAGACGAGCTTTTAGAGTAGCCACGGATGAGGGTATTGTAGAAGAAAGTGTTTGGTTGGGGCATTTGGTCGAACAGGCGGTGGGCGTAGCTTAAGTCGCCGGCAGGTGAGATGGCGGCGAAACGGAACATCTTGGCGAGGACGATGGCGTGGTGGTGGAGGTCTGTGACAACTGCGCGGCCGTGGATTTGCTTGAGGTGTGTCATGGAGAGGCAGTTCTGGGCCATGTATGCCAGGCTGAAGCTCAGGCTTGCTTGCCATTGTTGTTGCCCCGGCAGCGGCATGGGTTTGTTGGTCACTGATACATTGGTTCGGGCATTAACGGTATTTTAAAACTGTGTTAGTGAACTTGGGATCTTTGCTCCTACAAACAATGATTTTGATTTGCTTGTGCAAACAATGATTTTGATTTGCTTGTACAAACAATGATTTTGATATTTCAATTGATAACGAGAGCTGTTATTAAGGCTAGAAAAATATCATTATATAATTCGGAAATGAGCACTTTTAGGGATAAAGATTATCTTCGAATCCTCTTTGTGGTGATCTGGAAATCAATCAATCGTATCCATTCATCGTACATTATACGATCAATTTTCGTTAGATACTATTTATATTCAATTTTAAATTAAAATTTTAAAATGATTTCTAACCGCACGATGTACGATGAACGAATACGATTGATTAATCATCCGAATCCTCGCAAAGAGGATCCTATTTCCACTTTTAACACACATTGATAAAAACTTTACTAATATATTGTTTTAATGAGTAAAGAATGACATTTTTAAAGTATCAATAATAGATGTTGATAAATTGAGTTTGATTATAATTTAACGACAATGTAAGAGTGTCAATAATAGTTGTCGAAAAAGTGAGTTGGGTTCTTATAAATTAGACTCAAACTCACACGGTGGGCTGGAACGATATATTTAATTGCCGAACGATGTTGATGAAGGGTCTCATACGTTAAGTATTCAAAGGGACTGCAAATGATGTTGATGAAGTCAGTCAGTTTCCTTGCCCTGGAAAACGTAGAGAACCAGTTTCAACAATACAGACCAATACTTTGATGGGACTCCGTTCTAGAAGCTAAGCTCTCAGTAGAACAAATCACTGTCCAACTTAGGATTTGGCCTCAAAATACAGGGGAACAACAAATAGTGTGAGTACATAACTGCAGAACAGAAAATTAGAGGAGCTTCTTCCTCGCAAAGAACATCTTGAGATGCCATAGTTGCAAACCAGCCACCGACAGGCATACAAAAAGCGAAAGGCCGCTAAAAACCGCCATCTTGGAGTTAGTTGATCTATTAAGTTGTTGCATTTCTTCCTCCCTGAAAAACACCAGGACAGGAAAAAGAGAACAAGGGAAAACGGAAAAATGTAACATCAGGTATAACAGAAACATGCCGCCTCTTCTCAATCAAAGAAATCTCAGAATAAATGGGGTCTAATATTTCGATTCAAATGAGTTACTGGTGTAAAAGCATCTAAGAATGCAAGATGTTTGATAGCAAAAAGTTGCAGACTGTTCTACGAGTTTCCTGATATTAAGTGGCCGAAGGAAACAACCATCTGAGTCCTACGCAGAATTCAACGGTATCATTCTAAAGGGAGATGTTTTAACATGGGAAAGAGGAAGAAGAAGCAAAAGAATGGGGAGAGAAAATAAAGTGGAATGGGAAACCGTCCCTATTACTTTCATCTCTTATCTGGACTAGAGCGACAACGATAAGCAATATTGGAAGAATAAAGCAGCACATTCTCAAATTTTACAGAAAACCAATTTAACTTCAAGCATGCACATGGATTATAAGGTGAGATCATATAAGTGAAACCCCACCACATGTGCTGGAAATAGAAACACAAGATATACTAATTACGTACCTTTCACGTAGATAAAACATCTCATCATGAATGGATGATACAGTATCATACAATTTTTTCAGCTCAAGTTCCATCAACTAGCACAAGGCAAAAAAAAATATCAGCACAAGACATAAAACCATACCTTTTGATCAGCACATTTGATGTTTCTACAACGTTAATATACTAATTAATGATGAACGAGATTAACAATATTAACATTGGCAGATTTCAATATCGAATCCTGTTCCTTCAAGAGTGCTAACTCTTTAAACAAGAGCCTTTCTAGCTAACAAGAGACATACCGACTATTATTACATTAGAAGAAGAGGACAGAAAAAGACTTTCCGGTTTTGTTCTTTTTCCTTGGTACTTTTGTGAATCTAACAAGTTATAGAAATCATCTGTTCTTCATAGCATCGATCCATAATCAACAAATACTTGTGTTCCTAGTTTTTGGGTTCACTAGCATCACATTTCCTGATAAAATTCTAAAGAATGGAAGAACAAAGTTTACGCTTATGACGGAATTCACAAAAAGGGAATAAACACCAAAAACAAATATCGAAATGCAGGTATGTACATTGTGCAAGCAGAAGATTGCTTACTTCAATCTGCCCTTTCTTGGCAACATTGGACCAGTCCTTAGCAGCAACACCAGTTTTCCAGTCAAAATCAATCGTCACCGTGGTCGAGGGCTTATGATCCGACACCCAAAAGCAAGCTGAATAATCACCAGTCTCTGCAGCAGTGAACGCAAAATTTCCCGACTCCACATGATCCCCATAGTGATAGTTACTTCCATGAGGTGAGGTTACCTGTTACAAACCCACAGCATCACCAGATCAAATCTCCAAACTGTTCCCAAAAATCCAATTTTACAATGTAAATCATTATATACCCAATTTATAGAAATCAATGCTTTGCCTAAACATTAAACTTCACTCTGAAAAATTCAATCTTTTGCCACATTTGACTCCGAAAGCAGATTCGAAACAGGATTGAACAAAAAAACCCAATTGTAAAATTGGTGATAAAGAAAACCCAGATCATATTTTCAGATATAGAAACAGACCCAGTTCACTCTGAAAAATTCAATCTTTTGCCACATTTGACTCCGAAAGCAGATTCGAAACAGGATTGAACAAAAAACCCAATTGTAAAATTGGTGATAAAGAAAACCCAGATCATATTTTCAGATATAGAAACAGACCCACATACAGAAATGGTTTGGGGATTACCCTGACAGTGAGCTTATGGGAATCAGGTACAGGAGATCCCTCATTGGGGTTGACGACGGCATACTTGCCGACGGTCATGGCGCTGCTCTTTATGTCGTCGGAAATGCACTTGGTGGCGCCCGATTGGAGGTCGAACCGCATGGAATGCGCTACCGTCGACATTAACCCCAGAATCAGAATTATACGAAAATTGATTCGGGACATTTTGTGCGAGAAAGAGAAACCCCGGCCGTGGGTGGCGGCTCCGATGGAGGAATTTGGAAGTTGTTTTTTGGTCGGAGTTTTTGAGCTTCTCAACAAACGGTGGTGGAGATCTGTTTTGTTTGTTAACGTCTTGGTTTCTGGGAGTAAAGCGCTCTTTTGGTAATAAATTTTGGTGGCGCCAATGAGGTGCCGACATGTCAGCTCATTGCTGGTGCTTTTAAGTGGGTTTCAAAATTAAATGGTAATGCTTAGTGGAAGGACTAAATTTTTAAACCACCGCCACTATCAGGATATACTTATAACCTCGATTTGAAAGGATTTACACGTCATTAGTATGAATTTTCGTAAAAAATTATGAATTACAGATTAACGAGGATTGCTGGCAGTGAGACTCAAACATTAGTGAGGTGACACACAAAGCAGAAACTTTACTAACTTAGCCAACCTCAATATGTAGAAATTTATCGTACTAGTATGACACATATGATGTCGAAATTTAGAATCAGATTAAACTTATAAGAAGTTTGTAACTTAATTGATCAAGAGATGGTTAGGTTACATTCTAATTTTTTTTATCAACCCAACAAAGAGTCGTTTATTAAAATTAGGTCACAAATGTCAGCTCATCTCTTTGACAAATGATACAATGATTTACATCTAAATTATAGTGAGAGATTCAAATTTGGGTGCGTAAAGATGGAGCAAACTTCTCTGGTCAACTGAATTAAGTCATTAGCATCGACCATCTTTATAATTGATCCAAAATGTTTCTTTTAAAAAAAAATGAAATAATTCGTGCAAATTTCTAGCATTCAAACTCAAACTTTCATCTTTGTAAATAATAAAATTAAAATATCGGGTTGTAATAAAAGACACCCTCAAAGATTTCTCTTCTTGTGGCCAAAGTATGATCGTTTGGGTACTCAAGAAATTTCAAATTTGCATATTGGTTTTGGAAGGATAAGATTGCATTTGTAGTTGGCAATATTAATGTGCATGTCCCAGCTATAATTGTAAGAAATATTTTTGCAAGAAATACCGAGGATATTATCTTAAAGTTTTGTTGACTCTGTCACCCTTAACATTATATAGCAAAAAGTTTATGGAGAGTTCCACTTTTGAGAGTTTTCTTAGTATTTCTCTATTTTTGCTCACTACCCTCAACTGATGTTATGCACAGTATTTCATTTGTATCATTTTGATGAGTTAAATTTTGAGATGTGTGTAGTCGATAGACGTAAATCTCAAAATTTAAAGTCATCCAATACTAAAAAGTAAAATGGTGAGCATGACCACCACTTGAGAGTGATGAGCAAAAATGCACCCTATAATTAGATACTTGAAACACATTTTGATGCAAACATGTATAACTCTTGTTTTACCAAATCACATTATTGAAATTTAAATACCAAATCACATTAAGCCCACCCCCTCCCTTAGTATAAATAATATCGTTTGTTCAAAAAAAAAAAAATATCATCACATTATTTAAATCCTAACGCAAATGCTAATAAATTTTGTAAACCAAATGATGTGGATTTTGATGATTGAGTTGTTATTTAAGTATTGATTAACATGCTTATTTCTTATTGGTGACATATCATTTGATTTGCAAATTTTGGTTTAGAATTTTGGTGTCTCTAGCATTATCCGGTTTATAATCGTCCTCCTCAACCAAAACACCGTCCAACAACCATACTTAATTATTGCTTAGATTATAATTTTTTTAATGACGAGTTCAGTACTGATATCAATTTGTTTTCTCACCATTTAATGTAAATATTTATTTGTATCAATGTGTATATATCTAGTTATGTATATATTAACTAACCAAAGTTAATGCAACAAATTATCTTATCTTGTAACATTGTCTTTTTTTTTTTTTTTTTTTTTTCTTGTAACTCAAGTGATTAGCAGTATTTATCTACGCATTTTTTTTAAGAACAAAAGTATCAATTTTAAGAGACGCCAAGAGTCAAACAAGGAAGCATTTCCAGCTTGAGGAAGGATCATCCCGTCCCAAATGCACAAACTATTAACATGATGGCCTAAGCAAGTTATAGCATCCGCCGTGAAATTTGCTTAACTACGCATTCGAGAGTTGCAGATTCTGCGTTCGTTTTTGTGCAACTCAAGTGATCAAAAGAGAAAAGGTCTTAGGATGTAAACGAACAAATCAAATTAAGAACAAATCTTGAAAGGAATCGTTGAAAAGCCGGCTAACTAAATTTGATCCAGTCTTAGTCAAGTAACATTTACGCTGGTTACCCCAGTCTTGGTCAGGTACATTTACTCCTGTTACATCATTGACAGCATACGTCTTCTGTAGAATTAAAGGCAAATTCGACACTGCGTATTCATCCATGGAAGATAACAAAAAGCAGGACCACAGGTGATAGGTGTGGTTGCAACATGTAAATAACAGTGGAGCAAGATGGCGAGCGACCTTTAATATCGACGGACGTGGATTAAGTCAGTCAATCTAAGACAGTTCGCTTGTTATTGCCCACTTGCACGTAGTTCGAATTCTCTTTCACGTACATTAAGTAAGTTTAAATTAGAATCGGACGTCGTTTTGTCGAAAAAGAAGTTACAAACTGGTAGGGAAGCTTCCAAAAATAAAGAATTCTACATGTTATATTGATTTGGATTTTACCAAATATAAAAATAGCACGTCTTCTTACTCGAATCTTACATCTGAACAGAAGCAATGTACAAAAAGCAAGAACGCAACACGGTTGCCTAAATAAACCAAAGCTTCCGAGTGCAAGAGTGAATGTTCGTAATCAACTGAGCTACGTACTCATTGAGGGCTTGGTTGGAGGAGGAGGAAGAAGATGAAGTTCGGAAAAGAGTTCGTTTCGCAAATGGTGCCTGAATGGCGAGAAGCATACATGGACTACAACTCTCTCAAGCTTATCATAAAAGACATCCTGCGTTTCCGGAAGAAATATGCATCATCCACACCAATGGCCACGACACCGGCAGGGTCGGTGCTAAAGCGGAGGGTGGCACTCTACCGAGCATTCAGTGGGCTGACAAGCCGACAACGCGGCTCGCTGAGGAAGATGGAGGACGAGGAGATACTTGTGGCTGAAGAAGGGGAGGAAGGGCGGTGGCAGACAAGGTTCTTGATGCCGTCTGAGGACGGAGGAGAGTTTGAGGTTGTGTTTTTTAGGAGCCTGGACGATGAGTTTAACAAAGTGAATTGCTTTTACAAGAAGAAAGTTGGGGAAGTTGTGGAGGAGGCCGAGGAGTTGAGTAGGCAGATGGATGGTTTGATCGCTCTTAGGCTAAAGGTTGATAATCCAAAGGTGGATATTGGAGGAGGAAGTGAGTTGGCAAGCAATGGGATTTCTTCAGTCTCAGCAGTTCATCCAAGTGGTAGAAAAACAGGTAATTAAGAAGCAAAAAAATAAATGTGAACTTTTTTAATTGTATTTCTTTTGGTTTCTTAGTAGATTCCATGTTATATAAAGTTTCAAACTTTATATAACATAGGCTTTAAGTTCAATAGATTTGGGGAGGGAAGTGATTTTCTGAATTTCCCTTTTCACCTTCTGCATTCCTCTCAATTACATAATTGAGGGGAGGAGTGCAGAAGGTGAAAAAAAGGCGCATAAGATTCTTAATTTAATAAGATTTTTTTCTTTCTTTTTTGCCTAATATTTGAAGTATTGTTTTGATTGTGAAGGAGGGGAGGATATGGATGTAATTCAAGAAGTTGAGATGAGCAATGAAGGAGAAATATTGGAAGAAAATGAAGAGAGGGGAATCGAGGAATTGGAAACCGCTGACCGGAAACCCAACAGAGGCACGGTGAATATTATGGGGTTTAAACCACAACCACTAGAGGTTTTGGACCATATAAAGATCAACGTGGTGCCTGAAACTCCTGTATCAACAATCAAAAGCATATTCCAGCCGAATACGAAACCCGACTTCTCATTCAGCAAGAAAGAGCTGAAGAAAGTAGAAGAGCAAATGACACAGGCCTTTAGTGAGTTCTACAAAAAGCTCCGGCTTTTGAAAAGCTACTGGTAACATGACAAAACCTGATTACATTACTCGAAAAATTAGTGCTATGTATGGCTGATTATATTGCTAATGGATGGTGCAGTTTCCTTAATCAATTGGCCTTCTCGAAGATCATGAAGAAATATGACAAGGTTTGGTTGCTTTGTTTCCGATTCATCCATTCAAAATTGAAGGTATTTTTTTCGATCATACCAACCGTGTGATTGTGCAGTTCTCTTCAAGGCCTGCATCGAAGGCTTACTTGAATATGGTGGATAATTCTTATCTCGGTGGCAGCGATGAAGTGAGTGAAGCTTTTCTTATGATCCAGACGATTACTATGAATCCAGACCATTGCCCGTCTAAAGCTTTTTCTTATGATCCATCTTTTGGCTTCGCAGGTTACTAGGCTTATGGAAAGGGTGGAGACTACCTTCATAAAGCACTTCGCAAATGGAAATCGAAGAAAGGGAATGAAGACATTAAGACCGAAAACTAAAAGGGAAAAGCATAGAAATACATTTTTCTTGGGTAAGAGTTGTGCTATCTGAATGACAAGTTCTTTGTTCTTTCTCAGTTTCCATATCTAGTGGACCTTACGCAAGATATCAATGATCATTTTAATGTTGTGTACCTGCAGGGCTGCTCTTTGGGGGCTCGATTTCACTTACAGTAGCCATCATTGTGCTTACGCATGCAAGAAATATCCTTAAGAGTGCAGGGCATGATCTGTACATGGAAAACATATTTCCGCTGTACAGGCGAGTGTGTGCATAATAGTTATCCCATCATATCCACATCTGTGGAGAAATTTAAATCTGCATAGCTATTTGTTTCTTGACGATCATTCATTTTCCCACTTTTGCAGTTTGTTTGGATTCATTGTCCTACATCTGATGATGTTCTCAGGGAACATATTCTTTTGGAGGCGCTATCTTGTAAATTATCCATTTATCTTTGGCTTCAACCAAGGGTCAGAGATTGGTTACAGACAGCTATTCCTTATCAGTTCAGGACTTGCAATTCTTGCATTGGCTGGTACCATCTCAAATTTGGATATGGAGTTGGATCCGAGAACAAAAAGCTACGTAGCCGTGAAAGAATTGGTCCCCCTGGGCCTAGTCATTGTAAGAGAGAGATTCGTCAATAAAACTGATTTACTTCGTTAAAACAGTTTGCTCATGAATCTTTTTCATGGATATATTACATTTGCAGGTTGTGCTTCTTATAATGGTTTGTCCTTTCAACATTATATATCGTTCCAGTCGATATTTCCTCCTCCTGTGCATATTCCGTTGTCTTCTTGCTCCTCTTTATAAGGTAACCAGAGAATAACTTCTTCCTGTGGACATACTAATCGAATACGCTCAAGTAAAACACATTAAAATTTTGTTTGTTTTTTCCGTAGGTTACCCTCCCTGATTTTTTCTTGGCAGATCAGCTTACTAGCCAGGTACTGACACTACTATGATTCGTTTAGCGTATTGATACTTGTGTTGCTTATGATCGAGTAATGTTGTAAATTTTCATTCAGGTTCAAGCCTTCAGGAGTTTAGAATTCTACATTTGCTATTACGGTTGGGGGGACTTCAAAAAAAGATCGCACAACTGCCTTGACAGCCACGTTTTTAAATCTTTCTACTTCATTGTTGCAATGATTCCTTATTGGATGCGTTCGCTTCAGGTGTTCTATGTTCAAAACTCCTTAATTTTTCCTTCATGAAAGTATATGGTTTTAACTGTTCTTTGCTTGCAGTGTGTGCGACGCTTGATAGAGGAGAAAGACAGAATGCAAGGGTTAAACGCGCTGAAATACTTCTCAACAATCGTTGCAGTAGCCATGAGAACAAGTTTTGACCTGAAAGCTGGGATGACATGGAAAATCCTCGCTATAATTAGTTCAGTTGTGGCAACTGTTTTCGGTACATATTGGGACATTGTCGTCGATTGGGGTCTTCTGCAACGAAATTCTAAGAACCCTTGGCTGAGAGAGAAACTCCTCGTATCAAACCACAATGTTTATTTTGTTGCCATGGTAGGATTACAACTTAACCACAATGTTTATTTTGTTGCCATGGTAGGATTACAACTTACAAGCTGACTTCTTCAACCCTTATGGAGTGCCATTCGCTCCTTGTCGTTTGACATTAATATCGAATAATATGGTGCAGGGGTTGAATGTTCTACTGAGACTCGCTTGGATGCAGTCAGTATTAGGAATTAGAGGAGCGCCATTCGTCCATAAAACAGCCTTGATCGCGATAGTCGCCTGTTTAGAGATCATCCGTCGTGGCATTTGGAATTTCTTTCGGTATGATTTACTCCTCAGTACTCAACTCTCTAAAATCGAGCAACTTGAACTACTGTCGACTAATAAGCATTCGATGTTTTACTGAGCAGGTTGGAGAATGAGCACTTGAACAACGTCGGAAAGTATCGCGCGTTCAAGTCTGTACCCCTACCCTTCAACTACGACCGTGATCACACCAAGAGCGGATGAACATGTTTTCCATGAACAAAAATACAAAATATGATAGAAGTGAAAGTTGCAGAATTTTACTTTTTATTTTCACTTTTCTTCGTTTTGTTTGCAAAATATGAGTGAAAAACAGACAATTGTAATTGTTCTCTTCATTTTTGTTTGGAAGACTGAACAAAAAGGAAAGTGAACACACCCTATCTTGCTTGTTATCTAGTGTTAAAAGGGTTTCCTACTTTTTTAACGATATTCTAAACTACAGGGAAAGAATTCAGGTGCACAACGAGAACACCACCACTCTAGCCAATGCGGCTACGTCCACATCTTGAGTAAAGGGTTGAAAGATCAGCACGCAACTTGATGCCTCACTCAATTATTGCAGTTAATTTGGGGGCCATAAAACCTGTGGATACAACTGGATTTGATGCCCACTTAACAGTAGAGCCAGGCAGAGATTGCTATCCAAACAGAAATGGAGGCGGCCACCAAGTGGTTCAAATACTTTATTTCGTCTCCCCAAAAAGGACATCAAAAAATTGACGTCCTCTTGGAGAAAAGTCCTCAAATGCTCATCCTTCAATTCTGAAGATTCTCAAGAAAAAAAAAAAATCTGAAATGACCCTAGAAAGAAGTGAAAAATGAATGGTTCGGATCTAAGGTGGATGATCATGCATCCTTAGTCACCTGATGACCATGAGAACGAGACTCCTAATGGTTGGAGTTTGTCATTCGTTCTATGCTATGCTACAATGAGGCAAGGAAAATAATTTCTGCATTCGTTTTCTTCTCATGCATAAAAACGTGCGCCAAAATCACTACGTGTTACAAATGAACCAAGAAAAAAAAAGATAACAAAGAAGAGCAAAATGAGATTTAGCTCAAGTGAAGTTGTTCAACATTATAAGTTTCAAGCAAATGCTATTGAGAAAACTGCACAACATTGAAAAGTACTACTGAAAGAACTACACAACTTTCAGATTAATGCTATTATGCTATGGTAAATTTCTCCTAGGGTTTAGGATTCCGGTTGCCACAAGAAGCAAAAACAAGAATGTAACACCGAAAGTAATAAGATAAACGCTCTTACGCACACTGTCGTCCTCTTGATCAGAAACGGAGGATGTACTGCAGGAACTGATAGGTTAAACACTACTACAACTGGTCATCCTCCCCTTCGCTCTGCCAGCTGCCTACAGAGTTTGAAGTAGAATTTTCGGCTGTGACAGCACCGGTGCTCTCCTCGTCCTGGCTTCTAAAGTGATTTGAAAGGGACCATGGGCTGGAAGTGGAGCTTGGTTTTTGAAGGCCTTGAATGGCTTTGATTGCAGCAACAGTTCCACGATATATATCTGTGTTTGCCTCCATGTTTGAAGGTGTCTCAGATGCAATATTTGCCGAATCATTGGATTGTGGGTTTGAGTGACCTCTGTCTGGGGTGGTTTCATCTTGTGTGGTTGGTGTACCTTCAATGATTTCTGCTTCCAAAGGGAAGAGAAGCTCGAGATTTGCCTCACATTCACGGACTAGCCTCGTGAGAGGCTCTGTTGTAAAGAAAGGCTGGTGTACGGCTAGTTGCGTGAAACGTAAACGTAACACTCCTCCTGTTCGCTTATCATACTTCTTTAGAATTTTGACAAGCCCTATTGAGCCAGAAGACAGCTGATTTTAGCAATAGATAACGCAGATATATAATGAAGAAACTCCCTGATGCTAACGGTTGTACAATACAGGCTAAATATGGAAGGTGAAAAGAACTAGCTGTTGTACCTGCAAAATTCAACGAGCTATAATTTTTTAGAAGCACCATCTCCCCGTGAATGGTGACAAAGTCCTTACGGATGTCCATCATTTCTTCACTGAACTCGCTCTCTGATGTAAATACTCCACCCCTGCTGCTCCTTTCCTTGACGCTCTCGATTCTTCCTTTCAGTTCCTGTCATTATTGCAGTTTGCAGATGAGAGCAGATAAACCAGGAAAAAAAGGCTTAGCTTCAAGCGAACAAGCACCACACAAATACAGACTTCAACTTACACAGCATTCGTTGATCCATGAGAGAGATCTTAGTTAAGAGAAAAGGTTCTCGACTTTGATGATCAAAAGAGAATTCAACTAGTTGAGACTCGAGGCTCGACCTGTTTATTATGAAAGCTTCCCTTGTTTTCAAGAAATGTTTTAGAACTCTTCTGTGTTCTATTATCACTACTCTATCTCAACAAATCGTTCCAGCCACACACAATCCTTAGCTAAAATGCACTTGCTTACAGATGCCATCCTACTCCTACTCGTGACTATCAATCATCTTAAGATGCTGCTCTCGTTTGGTGTCGATTGAATTGGATAACTCACTAGATTCAAAGGCTCTTGAATGAAGACACAAGCTCCGAATTCCCGACATGAAAGAAACTTCTCCCTCTGAATCCTCTGAATCCTACCATCAACTCGGACAAAATTTCCATTTTTTCGTTCAACTTACACTAAACGTAGTGAGTTATCCAATCCAATCCGTTACTAGACACCAATCAAGGCCTAAGAGACCAGCATAACACCAGTATCTGCAAATCGCTTAACACAAAGAGAAAGATTGAATTTTTCTAACATCCATAACACGCAAGCCAAATCCATCAACTACCCATCAAAATTAAAGCGCTTATATATGTATATACACATGCAAATTCAAGAAAACAAGAAGAAAAAGAAGCCAATCATAATAACCTGGAAACGGATAACGAACTCCTCCTCCTTATCCACATAGAAATCGTTTAACTTCTCCAGCTCCTCATTCAGAATCGCAACGAACCAATCCTGGAGTCCGGCCAAAGGGTGGAACCCACCATCACCTCCATCAGCAGCGGCCGGATGGGCATCTGCCGGCTGCCGCTGAAGCTCGAGTTGGCGAGGGAGGGAATCCACCGCGGCTATGGCAGCCGCGGTGGCAGGGAAGCCCTTGAGGAGCTTCTTCAGGAGATTGTAGCAGAGGAACTTGTCCCTCCACTCCGGGAGCGTCTCCTCCAGGTGGGTCCTGAACTTCTTCCCGAATTTCATGGCTTTTCAACAAACTCTGGAGATCAACTGCTCACATGATTTCCTCTTATATTAAGAGAGAGAAATTAAATTTAATCCAGATACCGAGAATGTCTCTCAAGTGGGAATCTTTGAAAAGTGGGCGAGAGAGAGGTGGGGTGGGGTGGTTTTTCCAAGTACATTTCTTGTTGGTGTGCATTTGGATTTTTCATCCTTACCCGAATACTCTCCAAAAGTTTCAGATTTATGTGGTTGTTTTTACGTTGTTTGATCTTGTTGGTGCGCATGTTCTCTCATCCTCGATCTGCATACGGCATTCGATTTTGATAAATCCGTCACCACGACAACTTTGAATGAGGGGTTCAAAAATGGATAATGTTACACAACTAGGGTCTTTGGATCCCTTCCTTCTAATCCATCAAATCAGGGATTCGTGTCATTGAAATTTGATCTAACGTTATTATAACCTTTAAAATGAGTGGGCCCTTATTTATAGCCGATGGATCAAATTTCAATGACACGGATCCTCTAATTTGATGGATTAGAAGGAAGAGATCTGGAGAATATCTGTTTCCGAATTTCGCAACTCGTATCCCAAATATTCTACCATGCTTCAAAGTACATTGGTGACACCATTTTTTTAGTATAAAAAGTTACAGGTCTTGGTCTGTCATTCTAACTTATGATTTCTCTTCAATCAAAGTATCACCGCGCATCAAACTGTATCAAGCTGGAGACATAAGAAATATTCTAATTGAGGATCCTCCTTGCCAAACTCATCGGGCCGTTGAAATTTTATCCAACGGTTACAATTATTATAACTTTTAGAGGGGCCATCTGTTTATAACCATTGGATAAAATTTCAACGGCCCGATGAGCTTGGTCAGGAGGATCCTCATCCTTTGCTCAAGAGTGGATCTTGATCCATATGTTTTGATATGGGTCTAATGTATCGCACAGTCATAGGTAGGGTCTAATAAGTAGAGCAATTAAAGTGTCCATAATTTGAAAACAAAGTTACACCGACTATCGTTGAATGTTTTATCATGACTCTTTCAAAATTAACATGGAACTTCAAGTTACACATCAAATCTCATCGTTTCATAAAAAACTCTCATCATTTTTAGTGTAAAATATATCGTTGTATAAAAAAAAAAAAAAAAAAAAGTTACTCATCAAATCTCGTTGTTTCATGAAAAACTCTATCCGACTCCTGTTTTGAATTTTCCTCGCGATTCTTGCAGATTAGTTTCCAAATTTGAATTTGAATTTGCATGAAGCTATAAGAACTACAAGTAGTTTTGCATGTTTTCATTGAGTTGTTTACAACAGTAAGCTTCATTTTTGCTGGTATTTGTTACATGATTCGTGAGCATTATACATTGATTGTCTTACGTAAGTAATTGCTCAAGAGGCTTTTGACATTGATTGTGTTAGCTTCGGGGGCTTTTAACATTACCAAGATGGAGGACTACATCTTCCTGTTAGAATCATGTAAATTTACTTATTCCACCATGATAGGTAGTCACAATACGATATGTAGTTTAGCTTGTACAAGTACTTATATGGCAGGTAGTTCAGAATGTAAAAGTATTTATATAATAGGTAGTTTAGATTATAAAAGATTAGTTGAAATCTAAGTTTATGCCGACTAATATTATAATGTGATAGGCAGTTTAGCTTGTACAATTACTTATATGACAAGTAGTTTAGACTGTAAAAGTACTTATATGATAGGTAGTTTAGATTGTAAAAGATTAGCTGAAATCTGAGTTTATGCCGACTAATAGGGTACCTGAGTTGAAAAAAAATAGAAAAATAATATAACTAATAGCGAGGTCCCCAGGAGATTTATAGGTTCCGAAATTTTGGAAATGTCCTAAATTAATTTTAGGAAATATGTGGTGTGAATAGAATAACTCTAACTTTGGTTTATAGCACACAGTTTTTTGTGGAAAAAAAAAATTTGAAATTTTAAGCTTTAAGAAATATTTTGCGCTGGAGTTAAGAAAAATATTGCAAAACCTTTGGATGTGATCCTACAGATTATTAGGTCCTGAAACTATTTTTTATTGATTCTTAAAGTGAGAAAATAGAAAAATGTCTTTAAATTTAGGTTTTAAATCATTGTTTACAAGTGTTTAAAAATGAATTATAATATATTTTGCATAGAAAAAATGTTTTTTGAAAAACAAGAATATGATAGTTTGTTGTTATGGTAAGAAAAATAAAAGAAACATTAACAAAATAAAAAATAAAATAAAAAAACTGAAAAAAAAATTGAAAAGGGATGGATCGGTATGAAGGTAGCGACTCTTCTGGATATTAGTCGCTATCTTTGTACCAATTATCCTCAAGGAGAATAATTAGCAAATGACCGATCGTATCATTTTTTTTTTTTTTTTCCTTTTTGTCTCTTTTTCCATTGAATAGCTATAGTAGAGTAAAATGAGTTAACATATTATATACCCAATTATTGAGTTAAGAAGGAAAAGTGAAAAACAAGGCCTAACCCATGGGCTTGTTATTTCATGCGAGCCAAAAAAAAAAAAAAAAAAAAAAGGCCAGAAAGAAAAAAAAAAAAAAAATTAAGGGGGACGGTTTGGTACATATGCCCAATTAGGTTGCGGGTCGACTGCAGCCAGCCCAGGTCCGTTAGAAAGGTGATGCAAAATGGCTTTGTTTTGAACCTTAGAGTTTTGGAGCAGGAATGACTTGGTGGCTCGGGCAACGTGGCTTCAGGCTGCGACTCCCATGCGTGTAGGGTTTGAAAAATCCCATTTTTTTCCTTCTCTTATTCACGCATATTCAATTCACTACAATTATAAGAACAATAAATTTAAGTTAAATCTATAATTTGAAAAGAAAAAAAAAAACATAAAATTAGAGTTCATGCTTCATGATGAATGTTTCATGCAGTCATTGCTGAAAAAATATTGAAATTGAAACCATGTTTTATAGATTACTTGGATTGCTTGATGAATATTGTGAACGACTTTGTAGTAAACAAGCATTCAGTTCCTTAGCTCAGTGTCAGGAGCGTATTTAACAATGCGTTGTGGCCTAAATTTAACTAAAGGAGAGAAAGAGGGGTGGAGTTGCATAAAGAGAAAAGATAGGCTTGGGAATTACTGTGTTGGTATTTCTCCGTACCTTGTGCCTTTTTTAAGAAAAATAATGGGGTTACTTGCCCTACAAGTAATACAAAGTTGTGCCTTTTTGTTTTTTGTAATTAATTCTTGAATTGTTTCTCACTAACATTAGTAGTTGTTGAGACTATGAATACTCAAGTAATGATTTCTGTTGTGAATTGGTGTGAATGCCCACATAAAGAAAACAACCACATATGGCTAAGGGTGGAAAGTGGAATAATAGAAGTCAAAATTATATTGCTTAAATAGTAGAAGTTTGGTTTTTATTGTTTTGGTGTGTAAGCCTTTATATGCATTAAAAGAAACGTATGCTTGTATCATATGGGTAGTACAAAAAGATGAAAAGCAGAAAGTAATAATCATGTTTTTCTCATTTGTCCCTCTCTACGTTCATTTTTCTTATCTGATACTAGTGAAGAAAATAAACAGAATAATACATGGCTCCTGTTTCACTTCAATCTCTAACAACTCTAATAATATATATAGGTACGCATCATCTGATAATAACATGTTTCTAAATGTTCAAGGTAATCATTATCTTGAATTGGTCAAAACTCCAAAAGACTCCAAAACAAAACTGTCGAACACTCTAATGTTTTAGCACATTCAATCACACATATTAAACATTAGTCCGTTCTATCAACTATATTTTTCTCTTAAGTGAAGCATAAATATATATATATATATATATATATATATATTATATGGCCCTTTATAACCAATTATATCTCGGGATACTAAACCTAGTCAGAAACTATTATTTTTTTTTAGTTTTAGTTTTACATATATTAAAATAAACGGTTAAATGGGTACACGTTTATAACCGCGGGTAATACTCATAACCGTCCATTTAAATTTCATAGGTAAACGGTTATACCTATAACCGTTTATTTATCTAAACGGTTACCCATAACCGTAACTGTCAAATTTAAATGGACGGATAATCACGATTACTCATAACCAATGGGTATTTACACATCTCTAATTCTGAGTGAAAACTGTCCATTTCCCGTCCTTCAATCGTGTAACCCGCATACCAAATACCAATGAAATGATCACCAAGCGCCATCTACGTGAACTTCATCAGCTAGATCTCTCTCAAATCCTATGGCTTTTTTCTTGGCTGGAACGGTTTATCAGATAATACGTCTTGTTTATCTCAAAGAAACAGGCATAATGGAAAAGGCTTCTCAATACGGCTTTCGGGGCAGTAGAGTTTGTTTGTGTTCATTCAACTTTAAAACCCTAGGCAACTGCATGTAAATTTGCGGTTGTGAAATCTTCGTCAATGAATCTTTAACAAAAAATCCAATGGTTGAAAAACCTAGGGTATGCACACACTAGATTACACTAAAATAAAAATAAGAACTTTAACGAAAAACTCCCGATACTGTTTATTTTAACGAAAAACCATATTTTTATACTAAAAAAATCATAGTACTATTCATTTTACCCTTTATTTTGTCCTTGTTAAAACTCAAAGTTTTCAAATCACTTTCATTAGTTTTCCTGATAAAAATCTCATCGTATTTGAAAAGAGGAGACCAATGTCCACATAAAAAATCTCTTTTATGACGAAAATTGCTATTAGCACTTCAATATGTCATCCTCGACTCTTCCTTGCATTTGTTCACTGTAACCATTCTTCTGTGCAAATAACAGCTCCTGTTTTATTTATCACAATAGAACAAAAGTGGATGATCAACCATGGTTCATAACTTCATATTCATTTCAAAGCACTTAGAACGATTCTAAATACTCATTCAACTTCAAATCATTCTAACAAGAAAAAACAAAGCCAGCAGTCATATTGGAATGATAAGGAATTGGAAAGAGCACTTGGAAAAGAAAATTAGACAAAGTTTAGGGTCCGGATGGAATCGACAACGACCCATCGAGTGGAAACGAACAGAGCATTTGGTGATCAAAGTCAATTGAAGCACCAATGCAACAATGGAAAAGAGAAATAAAACAGAAAACCGCATGAGGCGGGCCAGAGTCTATATGGTCTCCAGGGCCTGCAGTATGTCAGCCTTGAGATCTTCAAAGTCTTCGACTCCGAAGCTGAAACGGACCAAGTTATCCTTGATCCCGTACTTGATCCTATCGGGCTGGCTGAGATCCCTGTTTCAAGAGCATAAAAAACACAGCAATCAGAAATCATGGACTTTATCCTATCTGACTTACTGTATCTACAGCCCACCTAAATTAATCAAGCAATATCAATGTATAAATGACCAAGCAGTTGCATCAACGAAAATTCCATTACTGTAAACTTCAACTCAAATAATTTCGGCTAAGTTAATTGGTTAAGCTTCGCATAACAAGCAATAAATGTTGCTATATGTATACGACATGTAGACATCCATCCAGGGTCCATGTTTCCATAGTAAAACTTATTTTTGGTAATACAAGAAACATATTTTTAACCAATTAATGCACCTCCATGTCTTGGAATGCTAAAGCACCTGCTATTTGGTTACAAAATTAACTTCTGACTAAAACCCTGAAACTAGGCATCTTCACACGCTATCTGGAGTGACTCAATATGGTGATATATCAAAATCACAGATCCACCCAATTTATCAGACTTAACCACATAGCATAACAACTTCAAATTTATTAAGCCACCATAAGATGAATTAGAAGGAATACCAGTAAGACATTATGGCTGGCTGATCCACAATGCTCTCACAGCCACCAAAGGATGGGGCAATATATGGGATTTTCAGTGCATCCACAAATTTAATGGTTCTCATCAAGTCTCCATCAATCTGCATAATCAAGGAATATTATTAACCAAATGAATATAATAACAACATACCAAAAAGGGATAGCGCCGAGAATGTTCACCTCAAAACTGACAACACCACCGAAACCAGTCATCTGCCTCTTGGCAAGCTGATGTTCAGGATGACTAGGCAAACCAGGATAATATACGTGTGCCACCTGCCAATAAACATTTTCAATAAAATCTGTTTTCAAATACAAAACAGTGAATCCCAACCTAAACTTTTGTACTATAATCTTTCCAACAGTAATCACACACTGGTAACCTATTTAGTTAGCCTCCCATTAGTTAATGCTACTTAAGTTTATAAACTATATACCTTAGGATGTGCCTCTAAAATTTTGGCCATCCTCAATGCTGTTGAATTCTGTTGTTGTACACGAAGATGCAAGGTCTTCATGCCTCGAATGATCAGGTATGCAGCATTCTGTTGATGAAAAAAAAAACAATTATTATTATCATTTAAGATTACAATTCATTCCATTCTTCAACCATTAAAGCATTAAGTGGGGTATGGAATCATTTGTTGAAGTACCCTACATTCTTAATGGAAGTAGAAATTAACACCACCAATCAACGTGACAACTGAGAATAATAAGAGACGAGAAACATATATAACCCACAAACATGACTCACCGGGTTGAGAGCACCACCCAAAACATGATGCAAAGTACGAATTTCTGAAATCAATTTCATGGAACCGCTAATGCAACCAGCAAGGACCTGAAATAAGATATTGATACTTGCTTAGTCTTTACAATAATTGATACACTGAGTATTCACTCCTTCAAATGATTAGGTTCGACACGTGCTGACTTACATCATTGTGGCCACCGATAAATTTAGTTGCAGAATGCACAACAAGATCTGCCCCAAGGGCAAGGGCTTTCTGGTTGAGAGGTGTGGCGAAAGTGCCATCTATACAGACCAACGCCCCTTTTTTGTGACAGAGATCAGAAACCAACTTAATGTCAACACACCTGAGGAATGGATTAGTTGGAGACTCTGTGAAGAAAAGAGACACCTGTCCCGAAGTAAATTCCACAAACAATCAGGGTCACCATTATTTGCTAAGTTATAGAGAATTTCAAAAAACCAAGCTAAATACTTTCTCACTGACTTTGTGCTCATCCAATGCAGTTTCCAGGGCTCCTACATCAGCAGGGTCAATAATTGTGGCCTGCATAGAGAGTGGTAACCTATAAGTATAAACACTAACAAAGGATCACAGGCGATTTGAAAAGTAACACCTGTATTCTGTTACTCTAGATTCAGAACAAGTAATCATTGCACAAAATGAGAACAGGACAATTTTACCGTGATCCCCATTTTTGGAAGAATGGTCTCAATGAAAATCCTAGTCTTCCTATAGCAATCTGTGGTGGTCACGATATGCCCACCAGCTGGAACCAATGCCATTAACAAGACAGTGCTAGCACACATTCCAGATGCCAATATCATTGTTGATTCCGCTCCCTCAAGCGCACTAACCATCACCAGTTCACCACAACATGGCCTCAATAAACATTCAACACATAGATTCGAAGCACAAAAGGCAGGCTTAAAATACAAAAGAGAATGAAAGACATGCAAACCTGATCTTCTCCTCAACCACTACTGTGGTTGGATTTCCATACCGCCCGTATTCAAAACTTGTTGCGCGTTTCTCCTGCAACAAGTTAAAAGGACAATAAGCCAAAACTATCCAAGAACACATCAATCACCAGCTACCCAATACATAAAACACAATTTTATCGTGTTTTATCTTAAAGTTTCAAACTTTTGCAGCATATTACAAAAAAGTTACACCCAATTATGCAGAAAATCGTAAGAAAATCGTAAGAAAATCTAATAATATAATAAGTATATGGAATGCGTGATTGCATACCTTGAAATCAATGAGGTCAGCCGTTTTCTTAAAGAAGTAGGCAGAAGTATTAACCACTGGGGTTGTAATTGCATCAGTTACTATGCCGCGTCCCAATCTTTCACCTTCACAAAAACAAAACATAAAAAACCCAAATTTTTACTCTCCCCGATAATTATCAAGAACTGAGCTTTTTAATTGTAACATTAAGACAATAATCCAAGCAAATCATAATTAAAAAAAACCCACAAAGTATAGTTAAATTACCAGCATGAATTGCGAGGCTCCCATCGGAGCTCAAGAACGAGGCCTCCTTCAAAGGAAACGCCTCCCCCAACTGTACACCATTTTCAAACACCGCCACCTCGTCACCGCCCGAAATCTGGGCCGGATCGACGGAGATGGCAGCGGTGGCGGCGGCATCGACGGCAGTAGCCGACGGCACCGCCGACACGCCAGAGTTGTGGTTGTTGTTCGACCAAGAGGCGGCGACGATCTGCGCGACGCCGATGTTGCTGCAGTTCCTGCGGGCCTTGGTGCTGAGCTGACGGACGAAGTTCGGGGGAAACCTGAGGATGAGGGAGGAGAGGCCGTGAACCGGCACCGTCGGGTCGACCCGGCCCGATAATCGGGGGCGGGTGCCGGGCTGGGAGGAAGTGAAAACCCTAGGAGGATACGAGCAGACAGCCATGGGTGAGTGATGGGGTTCGTGTTTTTGGGATTTTGGGTTCGTGTTTTTGGAATTTTGGGAAGTAGAGCGAATGCGTTGCCGCTTTAATACGCGCCTTTTCTTTTACTGTAATTTTATGACTTTATTTTTTAGTTTTTTTTTTACTGAAGTTTTTTAGTTTTTTTTTTTTACTAAAATTTTTTGGTTTTATTTACCGGAAAAGGATTTTCCTAGATACGATTTTGTGATTGTGATCGTTAATCTTATATCGTTTGGTCAGTTTTTGTTTATACTATTTATATTTAATTTTAAATTTTAAATTTTAAAATAATTTTTAACCGAACAATATATAATAAGTAATCACGATCACATAATCATAAGGATTCCCAAAATAGGATCCGGGAGGATCTTTTTCCTTATTTACCAACTTGGTCCAGTTGGCTTGATGCCGACGTGGAATCTGACTTTTCTTTTGGTCCAAGACGTGGAATCTGACCAGCAACATGTATTTCTACCAACTTTTTGAGTGGCAAAATTCCAAATTGACAGACTATATTGTTACCCTTTTCTTTTTTCTTTTTTTTCTTTTTTTTTTTGGGTAACCTTGGATATTATCGATGAACATTCTTAATCACTTGAATTATGTTATTTGCACACGATATTGTAGCTTTTGAACTTGTGACTATAAGAATGTTCACAACCTAATGACTAATATAATATGATTCTCACTAAGGTCATCAACTCTAAGTATTCCAATATAGAAGATTCGTACATTGGGTTTCTGATCAGTAAATTTCTAAGGGCATCATACTAGTTACACAACAACATTATAAAATTTCATAACAATCCAATGATCGATAAAAATAAAATCAGGGCATCAAAATTAACCTAAAAATACAAAGTTAGGTCACCTTACTACTATTATTTGGGGGTTTGTTACTTTTGGATTCTCTTTGTAGATCAGTGAAAATAATAGTGGATATTAGGTGCAAATATGTCGCACAAAGAATTTGCCGTATTGTTAGTAAAAGCTAACGAGGAAATCAATCGTGGGTTGAAAATTGTCAAAAATGACTCCTTCCACTCAAAAGATTCAATGCATTCTGCTACCTAGTTTTTCACTTTAATATCGTTTTTCATGGGAAATAAAGTTTTAGAAGTAGAAAAATGGCAACGTCTCTTTATTGGACCCCCGGAAGCTATGGCTCATGGTCCCATTTGATTTTCTTCTTCATTCTATATACTATGATGGCAGCGTAATCGTCTAAATACGCATGTGTGATTTTCGATCATTAATTTTATTAATGGCATAATCGTTTAACTGTTTGTGTGTAGCTCTTCGTCATTGATTTTGCTATTAATCAAGAAGAAAAAGTCACTAAATATGCTGGTGGTACATCGTCCAAATGCACGCGTGTGATTTTTAGTCATTGGTGCATATACCAACTCCAGTGCATCAATGGTGTGACTCACCCGGCACATAGACCCTAAATATAGAAAGATGTTATCAAATCCTAGACATTATTTGTTCAAACTTTAACAGTTTACACCGTAAACAAATTGGGTAGTAAAATGAGAAAAGGTAGTGGAGTGCAATAGTAGGAGCCACTTCTATGTGTTTTGTAGGACTTTTCAAAAATATTTTCACCAGAAACGTTTTTAGTCATTTTAAAAGGACTTCCACACGAGCCCAAATGCTAAATAAAAATCTCCTCATATCCGAAAAGAGGAACTTCAGACCAACGTGCACACGACAAGTACAAAAAATTGAACAGAGCATTTGGTGATCAAAGTCAATTGAAGCACCAATGCAACAATGGACATGGGAAATAAAACAGAAAACCGCATATGAGGTAGACCACAATCTATATGGTCTCCAGGGCCTGCAGTATATCATCGTTGAGATCTTCAAAGTCTTCGACTCCGAAGCTGAAACGGACCAAGTTATCCTTCATCCCGTACTTGATCCTATCTGACTGGCTGAGATCCCTGTTTCAAGAGCATCAAAACACAGCAATCAGAAGAAATCATTGGCTTTTTACTGTATCTACAGCCTGCCTAAATTAATCAAGCGAAATCAATGTATAAACGACCAAGCGGTTTCATCAACGAAAAATCCATTACCGTAAACTTCAACTTGAACAATTTCGGCTAGGTTAATTGGTTAAGCTTCGCATAACAAGCTTTAAATGTTGCCCTCGAATACGACATGTAGACATCTATCCAGGGCACACCATGTTTCTATAGTAACAATTTTTCTTTTACTACCATGTCTAGAATTGCCAAAGCACCTGCTATTTGGTTACGAAATTCATCTCCGACTAAAACCCTGAACGTAGGCACCTTCACGTAGTATCTGGTGTGACTCGATATGGTGATATGTCAAGATCACAGATCTACCCAATTTATCAGACTCAACTGTTGAATAAGAAGAGTATCCAAGATAACTCTAATGATCCCAAGAAGAAGAAAAATAGAGCACACTCTTAAAGAAATCTCACAAAACAAACTAATTAGCAAAGCTTTTCTTATTTAGCTCTAGGCTTTGTTTTTCCTTGGATGATATACAATGCTTGGGGACTTGGGTATTTATAGCAAACCAAATGAAAGCTACACCACACACTTAATTAAACTAAGATTTCCAACTACCACACAAAACACATTAATTGCACCTAATTATGTTGTTTTCCACACAACCTTACCTAACTTTGCAATTGTAAGCAATTACATCATCAAACTAGATATGGATTTGGGCTTTAGATTGGGTTGTGGATTACTTATTGTTTTGGGTTGACATTGATTCTCAACAATCCCCCTCAATGTCAGCTCTCATTCTTTGCACTGTGCTTAGTAAACAGCGAAAAATTTCGAGCTTGCCTGTACTCAAACTTTTTGTGAACAAGTCCGCAACTTGATCATTTGTCTTGACCTATCTCATCTCAATCTCTTCTTGCAGAACCTTTTCTCTGATAAAGTGGTAATGTACCTCCACATGCTTAGTTCTTGCATGAAAGACTGGATTTTCCGCCAAGCGAATGACCGATTGGTTATCACAGTACAATGGTACTGGATAATCTATTGGTTGATGTAGATCACTCATCAACTGTACCAGCCATGGATTCTCTTGAGCTGCCATTGCTGCTGCTCTATACTCTGCTTCTGTGGTTGACAAAGATACCGTTGGCTGTCTCTTGCTACACCAAGAGATGGTTCCAGAACCAAGCTTAAACACATACCCAGTTGTTGATCTCCTGGTGTCATGATCTCCCGCATAGTCAGCATCACAGTAACCAACTAACTTGCAGTCTTCACCTTTCTTGTACAAAAG